>NC_090647.1:120280912-120443412 GCF_040937935.1 Hyperolius riggenbachi
ATGGAATATACGACAGCAAGGGGGTTGCTGAGCTGGGCTCCTACACCAGGTATGACACCTGGTTTGCCGGTGCACAATCCCTCTGTGAGTCACCACTTCACAATGTAAATATATACTATATTGAATGAAGGAGGCACTCAAATGGCGTATAAACTTGCGTTTATCAATTAGTAGCAAAACACGACATGTTTCGGGGAAATCCCCTTCCTCAGGTACACCTGAGGAAGGGGATTTCCCCGAAACATGTCGTGTTTTGCTACTAATTGATAGACTGCTATGGAATATAGAATGGCTGAAGCTATGTGGTGGGGTGAAGCTGTGCTTGTAATGAGGAGGATACTGAACAAGGCTTATTAGAGGCTTTCCACTACTGTATATAGGTGGGTCTTCTGACCACATTCACCATCTGTTAGATTTCACTTGAATGCGTTTTGCTTGATCAGTTAACCTCAAGTACTTGGGATAAATTTGGTACCATACCTATAATGGCATTGCATTTCCGGTGCGGACTTCGGGGGCTAATTGCCTGATCTTGAGTATTGTTTTTAGCAGGTTTTTTACTTGGGTTTATGTCTGTATAGTTTCCTTATTTATCTATTGATGCAATGCATTATTGATGTCTACATTCCCTGAGCTGCATTTCTTGTTGGTTTTACTGCTGTCCTATTCCCCAGGCATTTGCCGAGGTTTGTACATATGTCTTCTCATTTGTTCCACAACTGCTTGCACATACTTGTGGACAGGCTGTCAGCAGCTGAACTGAGACTGATCGGGGAAGTGTTAACTGCTCTACTCCCCAATTTTCTTTGTAAAGCAGTCCTAGCCCTACAAAACTACAGTCCCTATCATGTTGCCTGCAAGATATCTAAGCAGTCATGTGACATAGGTGAACAAAGTAACAACTCATATCATAGCTATAAACAAGTAAATTGTGTAGCAATAACTTACCTGGAGACGACTGGTCACTACTGAGGACAAGTGTTGCAGGAGTTGGTCTACGTCTTCGAATCTGTTTAAAGGTAAAAGCAAGAGAGTCAGATTTGATGCCATGCCATCATGGGTCAGGTTATTTTATCTGTACATAAAATAATTCGTGTGATAAAAAAAAAAAAGTCTGTTCTACAAATTATGTTCTAAGATTCCCACCACCCACCTTGATCTTGGCAAATTAAGAAACATTATGTTATGAACTCCAGTTTTATATACGAAAAAAAAAAACAATTATGGTACATGCTTCGCAAAAACGTCAATGTAGAAAGCTTCTTTCTTAGTTGGTATGGCACAGTGGTTTTGAGGCACTGGTAATTGGACATGAGGAAGGGCTTCGCCCGAAACATGTAGTGTACCTGTCTGATTCAATACAGCTTGTTGCTGCACACAGCTCCTGAGTGCAGTGTCTTCTTTTCGTTTTGTGGTTATTTGGACGTGTCCACACATAATTCATCTAGGGTTGTAACATGGCGGCATCGGCCTGTGTGAGCCCCCGCAATCTCCGCCCCCAGGACTTCACGCCAATTGGCGTTGAGTGGGCCTGGGTATGCTGCCACCCTGTTCACGGCTATTGGCATGGAGCGGTCGGCAACAAGTTAAGCCTCGTACACACACCTTACTTAAGTCGGCTGAGGCAGCCGATAACAACCACCTCAGCTGACAATCAGGCATGAGTATGGCACCCGATGCCCAACCCGCGATCGACCCACCGGATGGATGTACCAAACCCAAGAAATGTCAATGTCCCCGCTGATCCCATTGTTTATGCCACTCCCCCACCTGCCACGTGCTCGTCGTCCCACCGTCGTCCACCCACCCCACTGCATAGCAACACAGCGCATCTTCAGCTATACAGTTGCCAAGCGTGTGCACAACCCAGGCCAGCAATGTCACCCAAGGGGATAAGGTACTAATCCCAAACGGGTGACATCAGGCGACAGTGTGTATGAGCCATTATATTATAGCATGAACCCTGAATATCAATTATGTAAAATGTTATTGTCTAACAAAAATTACTTGTAAGTTAAACTTTTTAAAAAATATGGGTTCTCTGAAAATACACTAGTTTCCCCTTAAGAAATAGGGCATACATTCTATTAATTGGAGCACGCATACATTTTCCCATGGAAAGCATACATTCTGTTAAGACAATAACACAAGTTCTGCTGCTTAATAATAATAAAAAAAAACATTCTACAGGTATAATGGCTGTATGAGTTCTGCTGAATGCTTTCACAGTTCTTCCAAAAGCAATTTAATGTGCTGTGTAGATTAGTATGTATCATACTGATCCTGGTGGAAAATATCACAGAGGTCATCAGTGATCTTTAAATAACCCCAGTTGTTAGCAAGCTTAGCCCTGTAGCAGTTATTACTATGGCTAGAAGCCCAGCAATGCAGATAAACACACTGGGCAACAGAAAGGAAGCCCATTACCCTGCCAAGATAACAAACATCAGTTCTGCATTGAAATGGTCCAGTTAGCCGGCACTGACATATTGTTGAGGAATGTTTCTGCCACCAAACCACATTTTCCGATCAACAAAAAGCAATTGGATGTAATGAAATGCTGGTATTTTTTAGCTTTTGCTACAATATTAAAAGCATTAAAGCAAACATGAACTGGAAATAAACAGAGATAAACAATTATAGTCTTACTCCTAAATAGGGATGATTTCAAGCTGCACAAATTTGCACACAAAATTTGCAAATTCCTGCATCAGCTCAGAATTATTTTCAACGTATTTACCATCCCTACTCCTGGAATCTAAAGATACGTACACATCTTTGACAGCTGTCGCTTCCTTGGGCGGCATCCCTGGGCTGGGGTGTAGCAGGGCTGTGCAGGCGTGTCAGCTGAAGACACGCTGTTTTGCTATGCGGGCGATGAGCATTGCGTGCGTGACATCAAACGGCTGATGGGGGAGCGCTGCAAACAATGGGAGCAGCGTCGCTGGGGTTGAGTAGATCCGGGGGTGGGTCGCTTGCAGGTTTGGGGTCACTGGCTGCCATACACACGCCTGATTATCAGCTGATGTGGTTGATATCAGCCGCCTCAGCCACCGTAAGTAATAAAGGTGCCCATACACTCGTCAGATTGGCAGCAGATAGATAAGAAATGCATCTGATGATCTATCTGATGCGTTTTTAGAACATTTTTTACCAGGATAGAATTCCAATAGATTTCAGTTTGAAATCTATTGAAATTCGATCTGATGGCATTTTTTTGCCATCAGATTTCCATTAAGGCCAATGCAAACTGATAAGCAATCTCATCAGATCGACCTAAATTTTCCACCCTGCCAGTTCGATGGAAATCCATCGAAATCGATCGAAATTGGCCATTGATCGGTCGATTGGCCAACCAATTTGCAATCAATCTATCGATCAGAAAATCGGCTGAGTGTATGGGCCCCTTAAGACGTGTGTACGGGACTTTAGTGTTTTGATCTTTTGTTTTATTGTCGCAGGTGGAAATGACTGTTTTAGATGTTTTACGACCCCCACCATTTTTATACTTCATTCTTGTGTCATTCAGAATCAGAATCAGAATGACTTTATTCGCCAAGTGCGACGGGCGCTGCACCCCGGAATTATTTGTGGACGCTAGGCAAGTTGGCAGTGCAAACAGTACAAGTAACAGTACACATAGTACAATTTATACGAAACATTACAACATAGCAAAAGACACATAGAACGATTGTCACTATATTATGCAAGTTCGTCCTCTAGTGCACCCAGGTGCAGAAGGGGATTAGGAGATGGCATTGGGAGAAGATCTGAGTTTAGGAGAGTGATCGCTTGAGGGAAGAATGTGTTCCTACGCCTGGTGGTTTTGGTGTAGATGGACCTATAGCAACGTCCCGAGCGGAGGGGACTAAAGAAGAGGTTGCCAGGGTGGGAGGGATCCAGAGTGATTCTATTTGCCCTAGACCTCATTCTGGATGTGTGGAGAAGATCCAAGGATGGCAGGGGCAACCCAATGATCCTCTCAGCCTCGTTGATGACTCTCTGGAGTTTGAGCCTATCCTTTGCCTTTGCCCCCGAGTACCAGACAATGATGAAGGAGCAGAGGACAGATTCGATGGTCGCCATATAAAAACTGGTCAGTAGCTCCCTGGGCATGCCAAACTTCCTCAGTAGCCTCAGAAAGAACAGTCTCTGCTGGGCCTTCTTTTGGGTAGTAGAGGTATTTTCATCCCATCTCAAGTTCTCCGTGATGGTGGTGCCCAGGAACCGCGCGCTGTGTACCCTGGTGACTTCGGTGCCATCAATGAGAGTTTTATTGCTGTAACTAGCCAATAAGTTGTTTTACACTACAAATAGTCTGGAGCAGGGCCGGATTTACAGCTCAGGAGCCTATAGGCACTGATGTTCTGTCGCCCTAAGCCCCACCCATCAGCACCGGCCACACCCCCAACTCACGCCCCCTTTTCTTACGCAAGCTAATATAAATATTAACAAAGGCAATTAGAGAATACCAACAATATGCAGATATTGCCAATGACATGCAGAATTTACCAAATGTAGGCTACTACCAGCAACAAGCAGATGTAGATTTTAGTGATGGGTAGATTCTATTGATAGGAAGGTGGTGGTAGGCAATATGGATGGCCTGTGAGTTGTTGCAAATTTGGTTACAATTAGTCTGCATGTTGAAAGTGAGCCAAATCAAAATCAGTTGCAGGGGTATTTGATTGGTCAAATTTAAATCAGTGTGGCCTCTTTCAGACCAGAGGCTGAGTTGTGCGGCACCAGTACAGAGCGCTAGCAATTCTAAGGACCAGAAGGTACTGATCGGTCTAATATATTGGCAGGCTGACAGTGTTTGGTTGATTTTTGTGGCGGGCTGGTAGTATTCGGTTAATCCTAGCGCCAGACTGGTAGTGATCAGTCAAATCTGGTGACAGACATGGAGTGATCGACATTTAGTCCCAGGCTGGTGGTGATCAGTCAAACCTAGTGGCAGACAGGTAGTGATTCGTTGAACCTAGTGCTAGGCTGGTAGAGGTTGGTTGGTTGATTGTAGTGACTGGCAGACAGTAATTGGTCGGTTCTAGTTGCAGGCAGGCAGTACATTGGTGCATGGTTCCCCTCCTCCCAGCTAGTGGAAAGCAGCTGTGTCATGCCTCCCCACATTGAAACAGCACACTGTTCAAGTGATGTCGCACTAAGGACTGAGCTTGAGGCCCCGTTTACACTTAATCAGTTGGTACGCATTTTTTTTCTTCTTCTCCATAGCAGTGCATTATGAAAAATCTTTCAGTTAAAATGTGTATAGTGTGAACTGAGCCATAGGAATACATGGGCATTACTTTGAAAATCAGTTGACCTTTCAGTTTTAACTGAGTGCAACTGATTAAGTGTAAATGGGGCCTAATCCTTACGGGTGACACTTATTATAATAGGAGACACATCAGTCCTCAAAGCATACCTTAATCCTAAACATATCATAAGAGAGAGAGAGAGAGAGAGAGAGAGTTGAGCATATGCTTACAGCATCTCCCAGTGTCTGCATCTGTTTGCCCGTTATCCTCCCCATTCAAAGGGTCCTGGTCGGCACCCTGTGACCCTCACATACTATGCTGTGCATGTGCAGTGTGTCAGCCGGGTACGTTTTGGTTTGGGAGTGCGCACGTACAGAGGCGTAGCTAGGGCTTTCAGCGCCCGGGGACAAAGACTATTAATGCGCCCTGTAAGGAGGGACCCGCCAAAAAAGGGGCGTGACCATGCAACAGAATGTGGGCATGGTAATGGTTGGGACCAAATATACATGACCAGGCCCGCCATCAGGGGGGGACATCCGTGACTCCCGTCACGGGCCCGGGCCTGCAGGGGGGCCCCATCCCCGCCGCGGCCCTAGCGGGTGCCGCCGACCGCCGCTCAACCTCCCCTGGCCACTGCTCCCTCCCTCCATCCCTCTAGCCGCCGCCTCCGCCGCCGCGTCAGACCCCGATCAGGCGGCGACAATAGTGCGGGCGCTAGGACCCAGCGCCCGCACTGATATGCGGAAGTGACGTCACTTCCGCATATAGAGCGGGTGCGTCCAGCGCCCGCTCTTACTGGTCGGGTCGCCGCTGATCTTGAGGTCTGATGCTGCTGGCAGCCTGGCAAGGTAGGGGAGGCAGCGGCGGCGGCTGGGGGGGGGGGGGGCTCCCTGTCACTCGCTCACTAGCTAAAGGGCCTCCCTGTCACTCACTCCCTAGCTAAAGGGCCTCCCTGTCACTCACTCACTGCCTAATGGGGCTCCCTGTCACTCACTCACTAGCTAAAGGGCCTCCCTGTCACTCAGTCCCTAGCTAAAGGGCCTCCCTGTCACTCACTCACTCACTGCCTAATGGGGCTCCCTGTCACTCACTCACTAGCTAAAGGGCCTCCCTGTCACTCACTCACTCACTAGCTAAAGGGGCTCCCTGTCACTCACTCACTGCCTAATGGGGCTCCCTGTCACTCACTCACTAGCTAAAGGGCCTCCCTGTCACTCACTCCCTAGCTAAAGGGCCTCCCTGTCACTCACTCACTGCCTAATGGGGCTCCCTGTCACTCACTCACTAGCTAAAGGGCCTCCCTGTCACTCAGTCCCTAGCTAAAGGGCCTCCCTGTCACTCACTCACTCACTGCCTAATGGGGCTCCCTGTCACTCACTCACTAGCTAAAGGGCCTCCCTGTCACTCACTCACTCACTCACTAGCTAAAGGGGCTCCCTGTCACTCACTCACTGCCTAATGGGGCTCCCTGTCACTCACTCACTAGCTAAAGGGCCTCCCTGTCACTCACTCCCTAGCTAAAGGGCCTCCCTGTCACTCACTCACTGCCTAATGGGGCTCCCTGTCACTCACTCACTAGCTAAAGGGCCTCCCTGTCACTCACTCCCTAGCTAAAGGGCCTCCCTGTCACTCACTCACTGCCTAATGGGGCTCCCTGTCACTCACTCACTAGCTAAAGGGCCTCCCTGTCACTCACTCCCTAGCTAAAGGGCCTCCCTGTCACTCACTCACTGCCTAATGGGGCTCCCTGTCACTCACTCACTAGCTAAAGGGCCTCCCTGTCACTCACTCACTAGCTAAAGGGGCTCCCTGTCACTCACTCACTGCCTAATGGGGCTCCCTGTCACTCACTCACTAGCTAAAGGGCCTCCCTGTCACTCACTCCCTAGCTAAAGGGCCTCCCTGTCACTCACTCACTGCCTAATGGGGCTCCCTGTCACTCACTCACTAGCTAAAGGGCCTCCCTGTCACTCACTCACTAGCTAAAGGGGCTCCCTGTCACTCACTCACTAGCTAAAGGGGCTCCCTGTCACTCACTCACTAGCTAAAGGGGCTCCCTGTCACTCACTCACTAGCTAAAGGGGCTCCCTGTCACTCACTCACTAGCTAAAGGGGCTCCCTGTCACTCACTCACTAGCTAAAGGGCCTCCCTGTCACTCACTCACTAGCTAACGGGGCTCCCTGTCACTCACTCACTAGCTAAAAGGGCTCCCTGTCACTCACTCACTAGCTAAAGGGGCTCCCTGTCACTTACTCACTAGCTAAAGGGGCTCCCTGTCACTCACTCACTAGCTAAAGGGCCTCCCTGTCACTCACTCACTAGCTAAAGGGGCTCCCTGTCACTCACTCACTAGCTAAAGGGGCTCCCTGTCACTCACTCACTAGCTAAAAGGGCTCCCTGTCACTCACTCACTAGCTAAAGGGGCTCCCTGTCACTTACTCACTAGCTAAAGGGGCTCCATGTCACTCACTACCTAACCTGGGGGTCCCTGTCAGAATCCAGGTGAGAGGTGTCTACCATAATAAGGGGGCATTATGTGCCTCATGTCTGCTGAATTTGTCTTGTTGGGGGCCTAATGATTGAATTTTTACTTGTTGGGGGCCTCATGATTTGTTGGGAGCCTCATTGCCTCAAGATTGCTGAATTTGTCTTGTTGGGGGCCTCATGATTTGTTGGGGACCTCATGATTTGTTGGGGTCTCATGATTGCTGAATTTGTCTTGTTGGGGGTCTCACGATTGCTGAATTTATCTTGTTGGGGGCCTCATGATTGCTGAATTTGTCTTGTTGGGGGCCTTATGATTGCTGAATTTGTCTTGTTGGGGGTCACATGATTGCTAACTGCGAGACTATGGGAAAAGCTGAATCATTACCATATGAGACAATAGCATTAAACCTACTTTTTTAGTTTTTTTAAACAGAAAATAAAACTGGGAGGTTCTAAAAAAATGATGGAGCACTTCCTCCTTCCGGCTTGAAGGAGGAAGTGCTCGATATCGAGGCTTGCAACGCGTCCATTCGGAAACTTGCACCTCGTTGAAACGCTGGGCGGAGAGCGGCGGTCTGGGTAATTAACCCCGCCGCATCTAGCCGCTCAGCTGTGGCAATTAGAGCTAACTTGAATCACGAGTATCCACCGTGGTTATTCGTGATTAATTTGTGGACAGCAAGCCTCCAACTAGCTCTGCCAACATGTAATGGCTACGCACATTTCTCAGTTTGGGGGGGGGGGGGGGCCCGGACTGATGATTTGTGAGGGGCCCCAAAATTTCTGATGGCGGCCCTGTACATGACCTTAGCAGTGGTGTAAAAGGTCGCGCAGAGAAGACAGATCTGTGCTCCGCTGATCTGTTCTAGACTGGACCAGATTAGCGGAGCACAGATCTGTCTACTCCGCAGAAATGGAGTAAGTGTTCTGCCGCCCGCCCGACGCTCATATCTGCAGGCGGAGCGAGAGGGTGAGCCCTAAGGTGAGGGAAGGGGGGGGATCTCCCCCCCCCCCTCTTCCCCACACTGATGTGTCCACAGCTCTCCCTCTTCTCTGCACTCCTGCTGGGGGGGGGGAATAAATGAAAAAAAAAAACACAGGTCATGGCTGGGCGCCCCTAGGGACCCAGCGCCCGGGGGCATGTGTCCTACCCCGCCCACCCCAAGCTACGCCCCTGCGCACGTAAAGCACTTGGGGTTCCACTTCCCAGCAAGCGTGGTCACAAGACGCTCAAGCAGACATACTGTGCATACACAGTGTAGTAGGTCTGGGTCAGAGGATACCGACCAGGACACTTAGAATGGGGAGGGAAACAAGCAAACAGAGGCAGACGCCGGGAGGTGCAGCAAGCATATGTACAACTCCCCTCACACACAGAGCGTCAATTTGAGGAACTGTTTCGGACCAACGTATCCTTTAAAGGAAATATCAGGCATTTGCTTCCTGTCGCTTCCTCCAGCCCCTGGAAGACTGTGTCCCTCACCGCAGCTCCGCTCTCAGCCAGTCTCCCGGGGTCACCTTGGTTGCAGATGCTGACCTGGCGAGGTCGGTATCTTCTGCGCCTGCACAGAACGCTCCCAGCTACGTGAGCATGATCACGCAGGCGCAGAAGATACCGACCTCGCCGGGTCGGCATCTGCAACCGAGGTGACCCCGGGAGACCGGCTGGGAGCGGAGCTGCGGTGAGGGACACAGTCTTCCAGGGGCTGGAGGAAGCAACAGGTAAGTAGATCACATTTTCTTTAAAATACCTGATATTTTCTTTAACCTTCACTAACCACTGATATCCCCACTTCTCTAGCTGAGTGACTACATTACTCCCCCCTTCTGAACCATGTCCCCTGATGAGGCAATCCTATGCTTCCCTTTACTCTTTCAAGTGGCCCCCCTCCCCATCTGACACCTACAACCTGGCCTTCAGCAGCGTTCCATAGGGCAACACTTCAGCACCGACCAGCTGTCACCTGACCTGATTACCGCAGCAATGACATCTGATCAGGTCAGGTGACAACTGGACATACAGTAGCTGAGGTGTCACCCTATGGAAACACTGGGAAGCATCACAGGATTGTCTCAGCAGGGGATACTGTTCAGAAAGGGGAGGGGGGGGAGGCAGGGGGGAGCATTACAGTGTCAGCTAGGAAAAGGAGGGAGGAGGATCAATTAGGGTCCCAAGCCTCTCTCAGTCTCTGCATGATCAGTCACTCACTTTGTCCCTGTACCTGGCTGCAGATCTCACTGGCTGCAACGCAGGTCTGTGTAGCTGTACGCTGTCCTGTGATAGGAATAGCATAGTAGCACTGGCATCTTCAAATGTTCCGGGCACAGGCTGAACCAATGGGGGCAGAGCTGTAGCTGCTGCAGCAATCATCCTAAAGCCATTTGTTTACAGCATGAGCATTCCATGCTGCTCTCCCACCACTAACTCGGCTGTCACGTTACTATAACCAGACCTTAGCCTGTACCATGTGAGAAGGAGGGGGGACGGAGCTTTTTGTGTTTAGCCTAGCTCTGTTTCCTCTTCCTCCCTCCCCCCTACACACTTTGAAGAACAAACTTTCTCCCCTAATAGCTCCCGGCTGCTACAGAGAGTGCAAAAATAAATAAAGCCAGCCGAGACACAGTGCCGCCCTCATCTCGCTGACACGCCTGTAGCTTGCTCGCAGCTGAAAGGCAATGCTGCGTCCTGACTCCCTCACTCCCTGTGTGTAGTAATTTATACAGTGGACGCTCGCTGTGAAACTGCAATGTGATGCGGGCGGGTCGATTAATTATCTCCTGCGCTCACTGCTCTGCCACTCTTTCTCTGCATAGGGGCACATTCAGGACCCGCCCCTGTCCTATAAGCCCGCCTATAGGCACGTGCCTATAGTGCCTTATGGGAAATCCGGCCCTGGTCTGGAGAGAAACTGCCATTCAGGTCCTGGTATTTTAATCCTTAGGCAGGGTTGGTTCTAGCTATAATGGGGCACCGGGGCTCATTTAGTGAGTTAGACCTAAATTTCTAGACTTATACTCGAGTATATACGGATTGTCTGTTGTGATGGAATGCAATGGATGCCTTGTGAAAGGAGACTTACAGTGATTCAAAGGTAAAAAAGGAAGACTATCTAGTTCTGTGGGTTTTGTGGGACTATACCTGCACATGTTTAACTCATTATGGTGTCACATGACAGGTCAGGAACCCTTTTTTAAAGAGGAACTCCAGTGAAAATAATGTAGTAAAAAAAGTGCTTCATTTTTTACCATAATTATGTATAAATGATTTAGTCAGTGTTTGCTCATTGTAAAATCTTTCCTGTCCCCGATTTACATTCTGACATTTATTACATGGTGACATTTTTACTGTGGGCAGGTTATGTAGCTGCTCCTAGCTGTTTTGGCTGTTAGAGACAGCTGTAAACAGCTAATTCCTGTCTGTGAACATTGTTACATTGTGGCAGTTTGCCCAAAGTACAGCGGTACTCAGAGCTTCTTGTGGGAGGGGTTTCAACACAAAATCAGTCATACAGCGCCCCCTGATGGTCTGTTTGTGAAAAGCATTATATTTCTCATGTAAAAGGGGGTATCAGCTACTGATTGGGATAAAGTTCAATTCTAGTTTGGAGTTTCTCTTTAAAGGAAACTTATAGCAAAACAAAAGAACAGACTGTGCTTATATGCAGTGATGCAACTGAGGAGCTTGGGGCCCCAGTCCGAGTTTTACATGAGATTCCATGCACGTTATTGATATAAAGACCCAAATCCCACCAAGGACAGTTTCAGTGTCAGAGTAGTATAATCAGAGTAAGGAAACAGTTAAAAGAAAACTGAAACAAGAGGGATATGGATGCTGCAATATTTATTTCCTTTTAAGCAATGCCAGTGGCCTGCTGATCCTCTGTCTTTAATACTTTCAGCCATAGACCCTTAACAAGCATGAAGCAGATCATGTGTTTCTGACATTATTGTCAGATCTGACAAGTTTAGCAGCATGCTTATTCCTGGTGTTATTCAGACTACTGCAGCCAGATAGATCAGCAGTTCTGCCAGGCAACTGACATTTTTTTAAAAATAAATAAATATGGCAGCCTCCCTTTCCTTCTCATTACAGTTGTCCTTTAACTCCTTGCCAACCGCTCCACGCCAATCGGCGTGAACGCGGGGGTAGCCCCAGGACTGTTCGACGTGGATTGGCATGAATGGCCTTCTATGGGGCTAGCAGGAGAGTGCGCGCATCTCTGCTTGGAAGGTGGAGCTACACTCCGCCTTCAGTCTCCCATCGGCGATTGCCGCTCGGAGACTGTTAGACGGGGAAACCACCGTCTAATAGGCATGTACAGCGCTGCGATCTAAGGCAGTGCTGTACTGGGGACAGCTGTGTGACACAGCCGATTGCTGTGATAGGCTGACAGGGGGAGGGAGGGAGGTAAAAAAAGAAAAATATTTGTAAAAAAATAAAAACAATCATTGGGGGAACGATCAGACCCCATCGACAGAGAGCTCTGTTGGTGCTCTGTTGGTGGGATGAAAAGGGAGGGGGGGGGGGGGGGAACACTTGTGTGCTGAGTTTTGCGGCCCTGCAGCGAGCCTTTAAAGCTACAGTGGCCTCTTTAGTTAAAAATGGCCTGGTCACTAAGCGGGTTTAACAGCACTGCGGTCCTCAAGTGGTTAAGGATTATTACTATTCAATGCACAAATAGAGGTGTTTATTCCCAGTAGTATAGCACCAATGAAAAGATAATACGATGGATGAAGGAAGGCCCCTAATGTGCCCCTCTGGTCCAGGGGCCTCTGTGTGGTCACAGCCTCTGCATCCCAGATCGCTACGCCACTGCTTATGTAGAAGATGGAAATTAACTGTGCATACTGCCTGCCGACCAGATGACTTTTAAATATTGTTTCACAACAAGTGCAGTCCAAAGCCAGCTCACAAGCATGCTACATCTATTAACAGCTGTGGAAGTTGTTAGTATCCAAGTGGCCAATTGAGAATGTCATACAAACAGCTGTGATTGCTGCTGGACGAAACATTTTTATAGGAACGGCATGAGGAGTCTAGCAACTTTAGCAAGTGTGGCTAAGCATGTGCCAACCGCTACTGCTATGTGTCTTATAATATACCCTGATCTGGAAATTAAGTCTACAGAGGTCCTCATTTATCCAGGTCATTGTAAATTCAAGAAATTATTAACCTCCCTGGTGGTAGAATTCCTTCTGATTTTAGGGTCTAAAAGCGGTACCATTTTTTCATGTGCTTTTAGACCTGAAAAGCATGAAAAAAATCATACCACAAGAGAGTCTGCAGCAGCCCCAGCACTTACTCACCTCCCTGGGCTCCAGCGCTGCAGTTTCCCCTCTGCCCTCCGGGTGGCGCTGTAACCCTATAGTGAGATTGCCATCTGTCATGACGCCAGACGTTGATCTCACCAGGGGGAAGCAGAGCCTCGGAGGAGAGCAAGAACAATGGCGGCCGATGTCGGGATCCCCCTGGGAGGTGAGTTGAAACGCTCACTGCACGCATTGCTCTGCATAGAACCTCTAGCGGCTACCCCGAGTGTAGGACGGGGTTACCGCTTTTGAGCTGCGGTTTTCACCCACGACTGCAGCTTGGGGTTACCGCCAAGGAGGTTAAAGAATACCTTAGCTCTAATGCATTTTAAAGTGACATCCATGCTAACCTAGAAATAAAAAAACACATAAGTAAGTAGATAAATACTAGTTCTACTTACATCACAAATGTATTGCACTGTCCACAATATGATTCCTGTGAATTTTATAAAGGAAAAACAGAGAATCCTATCGTAGACAGTTTTCACCTTGGTTACCTTTGAATGAAGCTAATCCTGACATTATTTCCTGCCTCAGGCCTGAAACCCACTGCTTTCTGAGTGCTTTGTGATTTGAAAAGCTCTTGCTAACGTAATGCTATGAGTGTGATCCCACTAGAGCGACGTGATTTTATAAAAATCCCCCATGGCATTGCATTAGCAAGAGCTTTTCAAAATCACTAGCGATTAGAAAAGGCTGCTAGGGGATTTGAACCCTCACTCTTTTTTTCTCCTCTTGCTAATTGTGTATTTGTTACTCGCCCGCCTCCCAGTATCTTCAGACACTCCCACTGAGGTCTATACTAGGAAGTGCACTGTCTTATGTAATTAGAAGAGGGGAGAAATAAAGGGAAGAGGAAGAATATATTATAGATAAAAAGATCCCCCAGCAGGCAACTGTTTTGCCAGCCGATGACAAGGGCAATTAAAGGGCCAGTGCTCCTAAGGTATGTGATAACGCCAAACCATAACAGCATAAAAAGTTTTGAATGCAGGATTAGCATCTTTATCACGTATACTCAGACACTCAGTTTTGGAACAATCTCATTTGGAACAACGCAGTGTGTCAAGTGTAAGAGGACCCTGATAGGTTATTCTAGAAGACTTACAACATATTCTAGTTCAGCCCTATGATCTTTCTAATTTCAATAGGGTTTCATGTATTAGCTAGGGATGCTCATTCAGATTCTGCGGAAATGCAATTTCCGAAATTCCGATCGGAAATTGCATTTCCGCATCGGAATGCGGAAATCGGTAATGCAAGTGCGTTAGGCGGATTTCCGCCGGAAATCGCGGAAATTCCGCCCGATTTTAACATTGATTTTCTCAAAAACTATAAGGTCTTTTTGAAAACTTTTTTTGCATCTTGTTCAGAAGATTCTGTTTAATAAACCCTAAAAATTTGGTGTTTGTAGGACTTACGGGGGCTTTGCTATTAACCGCTAAAGTCGGCGGATTTTTACTGTAATGTAAAATGCAGGAAATCTGCTTCTGCCTATTTTCTGCATTTATATTACAGGAAAAATCCTCTGACTTTAACGGTTAATAGCAAAGCCCCCGTACGTCCTAGAAACACCAAACTTTCAGGGTTTATTAAACAGAATCTTCTGAACAAGATGCAAAAAAGTTTTCAAAAAGACCTTATAGTTTTTGAGAAAAATCGATGTTAAAGTCGGGCGGAATTTCCGCAATTTCCGGCGGAAATTCCGCATTGGAATGCGGAAATTGGTAGCGGAAAGCGGAATCGGTAATTGGCAATGGCGGAATGCGGAATTACCGCGGAATCGGAAATTGGCATTTCCGACCATCCCTAGTATTAGCCTTCTAAAATCTTACTGTACATGAAGAACACATCCTATAGCTGCACGCTTGCTTAATATGGGAGAGAAAGATCTAAATATAGCTTTTCAAATTAAGCTTCTTTGCTCACTCCCTTATTTTTGTGCCCACATGAGTCAGACCTGGAGATGGCTGCACTTAACAGGTGGTTATCCTCAGGCTTATCCTTGGTAATACGTGGCCTTAATTAGGATGAAAACAAACCATTATCTACTGAGAGCAATACCAAATCCTATTAAGATATTACGTTTGTTATCTCCAAACATTTTACTATATGAACTGTCTAAAGATTAACACTTTGAGTTGTGGGGGATGGCTTCGTGCAAACAAATAAGAAGTTGTGTCAAATGAGAATAAAATCCTCTTAGTAAATGTATAGATTCAAAGAGAATAAAGATCGCAATCGCCATCGGGACAAATGAGGGTCTGCTCAGACATAAAGGGTAGTAATGGGAAAATGGGATGCAGCATCGCACACACACACACACACACACACACACACACACACACACACACACACACACACACACACACACACACACACACACACACACACACACACCTACGTACACACACACCTACGTACACACACCACACACACACACACACACACACACACACCTACGTACACACACCACACACACACACACACACACACACACACACACACACACACACAAACTTCTTCTTAACGTGAACCAAGCACCACTTTTCTTTTTCTGGTTTCTAAAAGCTAAGCTAGGGGAAGTTGTGAGGATAGCATCTGTGACTTCTGTAAACTCTTTGAGGCATAAGTCCTTATCTGCCTGAAACTTTTGAGGTCAGGCAGGCAATGGAAGTAGGAGGAAATAGGATAATAAAGGCCTCTCCTAAACTGTTAAATGCAAAAAGATTTCTTTTTATTGATGAGCCACATTGTTGGCATGCATATTAAATGTGCTATTGAGATGCCCTGGGTGCTAAAAATGGTGCGTGGTTCACCTTATAGGAGACCTGAAGTGAGAGGAATATGGAGGCTGACATGTGCATTACATTATAAACAATACAGACTAAGGAAATAAAGAAAATGGACCAGATTTATCAAGAGTGACTGAGGCAAAATATTGGTAGGTTTTTAGAATTCCATGCAGAACTGTCTCAGGCATCTTAAGAAATCATTAGATAGTGCAGATTCCTTCTAAAACTGTTGTAAAATAGGAGGAGTTTGGAAGGTCTCTCAGACAGTGCAGTGTGTGAGGGGAATTGCTGTTACTGAGGTAACCAACACACCTGCTGTATTGATACCAGCAGTGTAATGATCCGCTCAGCTGGTTGCACAGGCAGACAGCTGTTTGACCATTCCTCAAGTCTGTGGGCTGCAGGTCTCTGGAAGAGAGACCTGTCTTCACTTTGCAAGTTTTCAGACCTGCTCTGCTGCTGAGGAATTTGCATACACTTGTCATGCAAATTGCCTAGCCGCCTCCTTTGAAGGCTTGCAGCATAAATACCATGTGATCCCAAAATCCTTTGCGGGTCATGATGGTTTGTTACAACTAAAGCACTCCTGGAGTGTCAGCCTTGCTATTACTTGCTACAGATTATCTTAGAGTATTCTTGGGGACTGCACTAGGCATCCTTCTAGTGCAGTCAGGTTGTATTATCTGTATTGCCTGTCTTGTCTTGTCCTTGCGATTGCACTGTCGCCAGCAGTTGGCGATGGTGAATCGTTTGGCCCAGTACCTGGATCGCACTTGCCCTAGCGTTAGTGGCAGTGGGTCTCTCTAGTCTATGTCTTGGAGTTTTACCGTAGCTGCGGTTGCTACTGGTTACTCCTTCTATCTGTCTTGCCGTGTGGATCGCACTCGCTCTGGCGGTAAGAGCAGTGGATCCTGCTAGGCATATTCCTGTATTTGGATCACACTTGCTCTGGTGGAAAAGAGCAGTGGATCCTGCTAACTCTGTTGCTGTACTTGGATCACACTTGCTCTGGTGGAAAAGAGCAGTGGATCCTGCTAGCTCTGTTTCTCTACTTGGATCACACTTGCTCTGGTGGAAAAGAGCAGTGGGTCCTGCTAGTTCTGTTTCTCTACTTGGTTCACACTCGTTCTGGCGTAAAGAGCAGTGGATCCTCCCTGTCCTGTCCCTGAACCCGGATCGCACTCACTCTGGCGGAAGAGCGGTGAATCTTATCTGACCTATTCCTGTTGTTCGTTCGTCTGTCTGTCTGGAGCAAACACTTGCGGTTGCCTGTGGTAAGGCAGCCGTTTAGCAAGCGTTCCTGTTATTTGTTCACTTGTGTTCATTCGTTAGTCAGGGTGGTGTGCTTGTCTCTGTTGCGCTTATCGTGCTGAGACCGCGCCGTAAACGCGCTTGTCGCTGTTGCGCCTAATGCACGGTGACCGCGTTTAGGTATTGCGTTTGTTATTTTCGTTGACATTCTCATTGTATGATATGCTGTGCCTTTCTCTCTGCTCCTGCGTTTAACCTTTACTCTGTCTTGTGTCACTGTTGGCAATCGCCACACTTGCGTTCACACTTTGGTCGTCGCTGTTGTATGTCGACCGTCGCCGGGCGGCGACTAGATTGGTAGACATACATACATTCTGTCTCTGTGCTCTATCCCCCGAGAGAAACTATCCTGCTCTGTATTGCTCCATTACGTACAATCATTATCTGGAATCTGTGGCTGTGCAGAGGATCTGTTCCTCTGCACTCCATAGCTCCATCTGCCGGCAGGAATTCCCCTCTGCAGGTGCATTGCACCGCAGCTGGGTTCTCTCAGATTAGACGCTTGTGGGGGATTTCCGCAGTGTCAGCGCACATCCTGTGCGCTGACCACAGAAATAATTCCACAATCGTTACAAGCAGGCTCTGAGGAAGAATTCAGCAGGGGGAGGAGCAACACACAAATCATGTCTAGCCTGCACTCTGCAATCATGTCTAGCCTGCAGTTCTACATCTGTAGAACTGCTATCAAGCACTTCTTAATCTGCGCCAGTATAGGGATGGATTTGCAGTTTTCTTAACTGTAGTGCAGGTCTAGAAATTCACGCTAAATTGCCGCTATTACCTAAGACTTAAGAAGGTTCTTATTATCATGCACAACTGTTCTCCCTGCTGGTTAGAACAGATTAAGAAGAAAAAACTGTCAATAATGCATTGATAAATCTCCCCCACTGTTCTCAAAAGGGGAATGAAAGAGAAAAATACTAACAGAGGCACTCACACAACATACCTGTATTATGGGCAATGAGGGCGTATTGTAAATGGTTAAACAAACCAACAAACTGTCTTCAGACCCATCTCCACCACATTTCCCTAATCTAATGTAAACATACTGTTCATCCATTAGGAAGTAGCCATAAGCCCACACCACGGAATTAAATAATAATTTCAACATTTGTATAGCACTTTTCTCTTACTGGACTCAAAGCACAAAGTCAGTAATGAACGTCCCTTTCATTACTGTGTAGGATATGCCATGGGTCATAAAGATCTGCCATAAGTAATATTATCTGATGTGAAGTCGTTTTTTTAGTTCCTGTATGAGAGGTGTCCAGTTAAGGCTTGATTTGGTGATTTCTTAGAGAAGGGCTTCCCAACCCTGTTCTCAAGTACCACCAACAACAGTGTATGTTTTGCAGAAAACTACAAACATTCACAGGTGAGGTAATTACTGTCTCAATATAGCTGATTAACTACCTCTGTGGATTTCCACAAAACATGCACTGTTGGTGGTACTTGAAGACAGGGTTGGAAAGCCCTGTCTTAAAGCCCTGTCCATCCAAAGTTTTGAATCGGGGCCCAGTGGTATCTAGTTACGTAACGCCCCTGATCAACAGTGTCCAACATTTTATTAAATTCACTGGTCAGTTCAGCTACTTTGTCTTTGTCTTCAGTATGAGAGACTCTGTTACCTATTACAGATTGCAACTGCTTGCTAGTAGAGGGAATGTCACTACTTATGGAGGATTGCAGTGAAAGAATTCAATCTTTTAACCACTTCACCCCAAAGCGGGTTTTACCCTAACGGACAAGAGCGATTTTCACCTTTCAGTGCTCATCCCTTTCATTTGCCAATAGCTTAATCACTACTAATCACAATGAAATGATCTATTCTATATCTTGTTTTTGTTCACCACCAATTGGGCTTTTTGGGGTTGATATTTGTTTTCAGTAATTACTTTATTTTTTATGCATTTTACAGGGAAAAACAAGGAAAAAATGAAAAAATACACTATTTCTCTTATAGTTTTAATATAAACACTGCTATTGTGCATAAAACCCACACATTTTATCCGCCTATTTGTTCTGGTTATCACAAGATTTTAATTTTGTCCCTAATACAAAGTATGGTGACAATATATTATTTGGAAATAAAGGTGTATTTTTTCTATGGTGTTTTTCCCCCCACTATTTTCACGTGCACACGCACAGCGGCAGCAGCACTGTTTGACTTATAAAAACGTCCTGGAACCATTAAGAGGCTCTAGCAGGACATTTTTATAAGTCAGCTTGTCATTAAGTGGTTAAGTATGCTTGTGAGATGTTCTGCTCTGTTGCAGGGAATTGTTCAATCGTGGGGAGTGAAACTGTAGTGCTTTGTGACAGAGAGGGAGAGAGGCTTGTCTCATCATGCTGCTCATGCAGTCTCTGTTTAGCCCTAATTGGGCTCTTGGTTGTGGGATGGTGCCATCTTTGGAAGTTAAGACTGCAAGCTGCTGCATCTCGACAAAGAAATATCGCAGCTTCTGAGGCTTCTTTTCTTCCACTTCCTTGTACTGTAGCTTCTGTGTCCATTGGTAATTATTCTATGAGCAGGGGAAGTTGTGTTGACGCTTGGTGAGCAGCTTTGAGAGAGCCAGTTCACAGAGCTAGAGAGGAGTGCGTCCATATTGCCTGCATGCTGGACAAGCCTCGTATCGGGATGGTTTTGACATGCTGATATTGAACCAGAGCCTGGTGTATGTTCAGGGGTCTACAGCTCTCTCCTGAGCTCCTCGCTGCACTTCACCTCTTTGATTAGAGTCAAAGAAAAATAAGCCAAAACTGATACCTTGCCTAGGACGATGTTTCACTTTAATCCTTCAAGAGCCTAGCACTTATCAAAGCAGGCTCCAACTATTTCCTTTACCCTTTCCAATGTGCTCTGTGCAACAAAATCCAATAGTTTGGCTAGAGTACTGCTGAAAGCTACTGTGGCATTGGTGAAATGTCTCTGGGGACCACAGGCGACATAGTTATATGTTTTATTTTGCAGCTCACCCTACTTAATCATTTTTTTAAGTTCTTAGTAATGTAATAACTCACTTGGCACAGTAAGAGCAAGCATGAGTGATGCGCCTCTTATTACCTCCCTGGTGGGCTGAACGTCAGGACAGATCCAGGATATCACTGACTCATCATAGATGTGACAATTAGATATTTATTGTGTGACATAACACTGCCTCAGTTGCCTTCTCATTAATCCTTCAACAACACTTTTAACTTCCTGACTGGAGTGGATCAGTAGCAGCTAAATAATAACATAACTTACACATATTTACACATCTAGTCCAGTGCCCATTTCATTGATAGTCTAGCTAGTTTCAACTTGACACGAAGCACAGCTACTGCACTGTGTGCCAAGTGAAAACAAAAACATTCAAGCACACTTCTCAGCACAATTCTGAGGAAGATGCTGTCCACTGTAGTATGACTTTCCAGTCATCACTCTGCAGGTGGTTTTATTGGAACAGATTGTAATTGTCCTCATCGGGCCACAGTTGCAGATTAATTCTACAGTGAATCAATGACACAGATGAATTATCTAAATTACACAAGATGTTTGTTCTACGACCTTAGAAGTCCTTGCAGAAATTAGCTAGGGGGAAGCTCAGTAATAACGTAAGTGCACTGACTGCACTTAAGGGTACACAGTAAATAAATGATTGTAGCAGCAATAGAAACACGATTGCGGAGGGAGTGCGTGGAGCCAGTCTGTTGGAGTCTAAATTTTTGCAAATATAAGAGGCTGTAAACAAGACATAGATTTCAATATGCCAAATCTGGAAGAGGTTTAGTTATGCAAACAGCGATCAGCAATTGTTTCAGAGGGAAGTTTAGGAGTGGGCACTGTTTAGACAAGTTGTAGTCTCCCAGCTGAAAAGCCTATTCTGTTGTGGGGAAAGACAAGCGAGCAGAGGTGTATCTAGGGAAAACAGCGCTATGGCTGAGACTAAAATATGCCCTGGGGTATAGAAGGAGGGGGAGATGTCACCATTCAAAAAATGTAAGGTGTAGTCTCAGTTGAATTAGTTGTGTTCAAGATGACATGAAGCATGACCTGTAAGAATGAAGTATGGCAATAGGTCAGCCTGTACTTATTTCCCAACTAACAGTTAGACAAGTTTGTCCCCTCCGAATAATGTAACCAGGCAGTAGAATGCCCCCAGAAAGAAAATAGAACTAGATGGAGAATTTCAGGGATGCTATGGAGCAGCGCCCCCAGTACGAGGCACCCATGACCCATGCCATGCCTGCACCCTTGCAGATACGCCCCTGCAGCGAGTGGCACCTCACAGAAAGTAGTAAATACAACACAATAACAATAGTAACAGGGATGGTCGTAGTCAGCCAACTTTGCTACGCTAGAACTACACGTAGTTTTACGCAATTACACTTCACCAAACTACGGCTTCGAAATAAAATATTACCTTCTTATGCATTACGTAGACTTCGTGTTAAAATACGCAATTACATGTAGTGCAAAGCGTAGTGTATGCGGATGCTTATGCCCGTATGCAGAAAATTTTACGCACTCATTTCTCTTTAAATGCTTATGCCGTGAACTATTCTATATGTACATTCCCCTTTCCAATGCGTAAATTTGTAAGCATACAATCACACGTGGAAAATTAGACACGAGTAACGCATTCATAGTTCACTACGCAATACATATGTTAACTACACATAGTGGGCATAAGCTACGAG
The DNA here is from genome assembly GCF_040937935.1 of Hyperolius riggenbachi. NCBI lineage: Eukaryota > Metazoa > Chordata > Amphibia > Anura > Hyperoliidae > Hyperolius > Hyperolius riggenbachi. Next base: position 120,302,758 of record NC_090647.1, read on the forward strand.
TAGCGGTACTTCGCTATGCGGAAATTCGTAAGCGTAGTTTTGAAACTTCACCTACGAACTACGATGCGTAGATGCGAACTACGATGTGTAAATTCCCACTGGCGTAGTTTCTGCTCATACCTGAGTAGAATAGTGCAAATTGGCCAATGATTGAAGGGAAGGCCTACAACATTGAGAAACAACATCACCACATATACTAATGTTTTCATCTGTGACCATCAGGAATTATAGTTTTGGCCAAGAAAAATCCAAGGAGGAATAGCCACAGAACATCTCTGGCATATCTGTAGCCATTGGGTCTCACATCAAATCTCAATCCTCTTGGATAAACACCTACCTAACTTGACTAGCCCACTTATTAGCCCCACTCAGAATGCAAAATTTGGTATTATAAGGGCGGATCATAAATTAAAGGACCACTATCATAAAAAAACTGTGAAATTTAAAATGCGTATAAACATATACAAATCAAAAGTATTTCCCTTCCAGAGTAAAATGAGCACTAAATTACTTTTCTCCTACGTTACTGTCACTTACAAGAGGTAGTAGAAATCTGACAGAACCGACCAGTTTTGGACTAGTCCATCTCTTCATGAGGGATTCTCAGCAAGATTTCTACTACCTACTGTAAGTAACAGCAACATAGTAGACAAATAATTTATGGCTCATTTTACTCAGGAAGAAACATACTTCTTATTTGTATGTGTTTACATGTATTTTAAATTTGACAATGTTTGCAATAATGGTTCTTTAACATGAAAACACAACTTATCCAGTTGACTGCAGCTTTTAACTGTGTTTTAACCACGTGTGGTTTGACTGGATATAGTTAATCAGTAAATGTGTTATAGTTACCTCAGAGCATGGTCTATTCCTATGTCTTTATTCAGTCTGGTGAACAGCTGCCTTCGTTGTGGTTTTGGGGTTCATAATTTAGTGCTGAGGAGCATCTCTATCTTTATTACTCTATGCCTGAACATAAATATGGAGTTGAACCTCAGCACCATTATTTTTTCTAACTAGCCCAACACTAAAATAATGCAACACCCCACTCTTCCCCATACATCATACTTATCTACGGGTGGTCCTGAGGCTGAGGGTCACATGACTGTTGTCTGGGAGCACAGCTGGGATTCTTGATATCACTAGGAGCAACTTTGGCTTTGTTCATGATTTCCAAACTCCGACCGCAGAAACAACTCCCTGTCCCCAAAAACTCCCACATCACCACACCTCCCCCTCCAATAACCACACCCCTACCAGTCAGTGTACTGCGGAGAAGGTTAGTTGCTTTAAAGGCTAATGGAGGGGGGAAAGCAGCATCAGCTTTCAATGTAAGTCATTTCATAAATGTATCAACTTTGCTATACTTCTAGTCACAATGAACAATTCATATAGTTCTGTGAGCTAATATGTACAAAGTGCAGCATACAACTACCAGTACCAATGAAAGTTCTCCATAGATTAAAGCCTCTTTTCCACAGACTGTTAATAGGCAGTTAAATGCCTCTCAAACTCTCACAACTGCTCACTGCTGCCTGGTAACTGCTTGTTGTTGCCTGGTAACTGCTCCTGTCACTGCTGCCTGCCAACTGCTTGCTGAGCACAGAGCTCAACAGTCCATGGAAAAGAGGCCTTAGTTCTCTGCTCATGAAGTGCCTTCACAACTTGATTCTTTCAGTGATACACAATGTGAAAATAGGCTTTTAAAATGTTTGGTTCAAGTATGTAATAGTATAAAAAAGACAAATTACAGTAATTAAGTACAAAAATTAAATAATTACATTTCAAGTTACGCTATAATTAGAAGTCTGAAAAGTCATAATTAGAAGCTTAAAACATAAAGTCAGTTTTACAAACTGGAAATTACGTAATTCAGTGCAGAAAATGTAGCTGAATTAATTATATCTCAGAATTCTTCCCATTTCAAAAAGGGGATATAGTAAGACTTGGAAGTGAAACAGAGCCTTCTTAAGATGGATTAAACATATGAAGCCAAATTGTGCTTAGGTGTCATTTTGCCCAAGGCACTCTTGAGGGATGAATTCACCTTACCATCTAGAGCCTAGGTTCTCAACGTGTGGTACGCGTACCCCAGGGGGTACTTCTGATGGTTCCAGGGGGTACTCGAGCTTGATATACTTAACCAAGAATAACAAACTTAGAGTTTTAGAAAATGATTAATCCTATATAAACAACCCCAAATTAGTATTTTAGTTAATTAAAAGGAATAGTAAATTCTTGGAATGAGTTTAGAACCAATTATCATATACTACAAAAAAATATATATTTGTCAAGGGGTACTTGTGATAGTGTTTACTATGCTAGGGGGTACCTGGTGAGTACAGGGTTTTAAAAGGGGTACATACCAACAAAATGTTGAGAAACACTGATCTAGAGCATAGTGGGGTGGAGAGACTAGGTGAGGGGATGAAAGAGCTAGTGGATGAGGCAGTGAGCTTAACATAGGGCTATGACTATTTGAAGGTCTCCAAGCTAAGGAAGATACTGGTAGTTCCAAAGGAGAGGTGATGTGAGAGGAGATGACCAGGCTAGAGAACAGCATAGTTTCACAGAAAGAGTGAAGGTTCCGGGTGGAATGGTATCAGGTGAGTAGCGAGTAAAAGTATGGAGGGTAGGAGAACAATTTTGCAAAAAGCTAAATTGTCCCGGAGTGTGCAGATGGAGGGAGGGAGGTTGGGATGTGCACATCTGGGTTTACTCAACTTGGCTGCTTCCTCCCTATTTATGCATCCCACGCTGCTCCCCACCTTCTTACAATTCCACCCCACAGTGATTTAGAAGGCGGAAGTGTAAAAAGCTGGAGAGCAGTGTGGAACGCATCAAAAGGGGTGCTGCGGCCTAGGTAACTAAGCCCAGATGTTCACAGCCGGAACCCCCCTCACTGCGGGACGGTTTTGCTTTTCACTAAATCATTCTCGCTCATCCCAGATGAAAGGTACAACTTGATTGTCAGCCAGTGAAGGCACTGACAGAGAGGGGAAGCAGGAATGTCTGCCTTTTGGTAGGCCACAGAGTAGGATGTTGCAATAGTCAAGATGGGCTATGATTGGGAACAACAAGCACATTACTAGCCTCTTGCATGAGGAAAGGGCACATTTGCGATATACTGTATCTCAGGAATGCATAGAGCAGTGCACTGGCTCATAAAGTGAATGGGCCCTGAGACATATTTTGCTTCAAACCTCACTAAATAATTGATCCTGCCAGGTGGCACCTATATATAACGCCACAGAAGTTAAAATACACTGATTGCATTAGCATTGCATTTGTTATTCCTAAGAGAGTGTATGACACGCCAGGATAAAAACTGCACGGATAATTATCACTTCCAGGACTACTACTCTCTCCATACAGCACCAACAATATTCATGTTTTACTTTGCAGACTGCCAAATGTGATCTGACATTTGCGAAACTCCAATTTATTAGCTAGCATATCTACAAGCTCATCTTTAGGTACAGCAGTAAATAGATCATCGGATTGCTTGGTAATCTGAATACCCACAATTACCTTTCTGTGTGAGATAGGACTTCTGCAGCTGAACTTGAAAGATCTAACATGGGAAATTTGTAACCCCAAAAGGCAATCTCTTAAAGGACACCTAGGACCATATGCAATTAACTTTTTCTCTTAAGTTTTCTCCTAGGAGATAATTTTTTATCTTTGATTTAGAATAACTTTTCAGCACTTCGCAATGCAAAAAGTACCAAAAGGTGCTATCAAAATTATCATGAGTATTTTCTTGCTTGCCGGTGGCTTTATGCAGTAATTGGACAGTGTACTGGTTGAAGTGTATCTGTGACGAAGAAAAAAAAAGTTTTATACATACCTGGGGCTTCCTCTAGCCCCTCTTACGCTGGATAGTCTCTCGCTGTCCTCCTCTACCGCCTGAAGCCTCCGCAATTTGGCCTGGTAACTTCAGTTAGGGGGGCTTATTGCATATGCGTGGCCCAGCACACTTATCATGCAGCTCCCACACTTATCATTGTTGTACAGGCTGTAAGCAGCAGTATTTAATTTATTCTTTACAAACGCACTCCCTGGCAAGGATCGATAGAAAGCTGCAGGCCGCCTCCACTACCTGTTTGCCCACTATTCTGGTAGTTGGACTGAGCAACTGCCGTTCAGGAAATGCTTTTGAAAATAAAGAAAATTATGAGAATCCTCATGAGTAGATGGGCTAGTTCAAATCCTGTCAGTACTGTTGGATTTCTACTACCTACTGTAAGTGATTGCAACATGAGCGAAAAGCTAGCTGTAGCACAGTTTACTCTGGGAGAAATGTACATTTTCTTTATGTATTTTCATGTATTCTAAATGTAACCATTTTTTGCAATAATGTTCCTTATATATTTTCCACGTGACCATCCCTGGAAAAACCTAATGGTTTGTGTGTGTGGCAAAACCTTTGTCTCAAATGACAGGTCCTCATTCAAAAGTCATTTTCAGAAATGCCATGATTGACAGGTTGCTAATCTATCCCTGTCTCCCAGTATTAATATACTGTAAGAGTGACACCTGCAGTATATGGTAGAGATTTGTTGTGCAGTTCACACCGCTGTTCATTCTGCTGAAGTAGGTGTCAGGTTTGTGTTTATTTTTATTTCTTCTATTCAAATATTATGAGAAAACAAAACTGACTTTTGCTTTCAGTGTGGATAACCGAGAAAGCCTCGGCTTGGATGAAACCTCAATAAAATGATTCTGACATTTGGCATTATATCAGTGTGATATTCATATATTGCTTGTCTCCTGGGAACGGGAACAGGCAGTAATGCAAGCAGAGCAGTTGATTATTATGCTGAGCAATTTTGCAGCGTTTTTCTCCAGACACATCCTGCTGGAGAGACATCCCACTTCACATTCAATGTGAAACATTCTGCAAACACATATTAGGAAGGCCCTCTGAAACTCGGCTTACTGTTAAGGTGGCCAAACATCTATCGACTTGGAGGCTGATCGGCCATCTGATTAATATTATCAAATCGGATGAAAATTGGTGCCGCCAAGAGCGTGCCCGATCAAGGATGCAATCAACTTTGGACCAAAATTGGCCAGATGTATCGATTAGACATGCTGCAAGATGTCAGGCCGTTATTGTCGATCGGATGCGCAGTGATATCGCGATGACCAACAAAACCTCCAGCGTTCTCCCCCCTAATGTATAATGTCCCCGCCCGTGCAGTATACTTTACCTGTGCGTGTCCACTGCTGACCCCAGGCTCCGTCCACAACCAGGAAACACGCATCCCACGTAGTTGCCAGGGTAACGTGGGCATGTGCACATGTATACGCCGGCAACCACGTGGCCCGCATGTATGTGGATTGTGGACAGAGCCTGGGGTCAGCAGTGGACACGCACAGGTAAAGTATACTGCATTGGGCACTGGGAAAAACATTTGACATTAAGGTGGGACAGTTTCGGGTTAGCCAGGGGCAGATGTGGGGTCACAAGGCCAATTCCCGATCCATTTCAGCATGAAATTGATCAGGAATACGCCTGCGGTGTATGGGCAGGGCATCAGATATCTGATCAGGTTCAATCAGAGAGAGATCGGTCTCTTGGTCGATTGGCCACCAACATTTCTTGATGTATGGCCACCTTTAGTGATGCAGGTATAAATGTATGACAGTAATAATAATAATGGTCGCCCCCAAAAAAATTATAACGTATGTTGCCAATATGGTAAAACAGTCAGGAAATCAACAAAACTAACAAGTGCAAACATAGGGAGCAATAATAGTCACTTAGGTACAATAAGCATATAGAGCTGAATAAACATAAATCACCCAAGTAGCAGGGAGTCAGGAGAAACAGGCAGAGAGAGGCACCTGACTGCTTCGTCGTGACTAAGTCACTGACCTCAAAGCAAGCAAGCAGATCTGACTTCCAAGTACAATGAAAGCTTTGATGCCAAAAGCTCAGCGTGACTGCCATGCAATTGTCATTTCTAAGGTAAGCTCAGCAATACTTGACTCCATTTTTCCCCTTGTATGTTTGCTTAATCTTTCTCAGAGTTGAAAAATGGAAGTCATTTAGATGTATTATGTTCTGTCCTAAGAAGCACAAAGGCAAAGAAATAGAGCATAGACGAGCTAGTACTGGTGATGATAGTCAATGAAGTAAATTACGTTTTACATTAGCGTCTGTTAGGTAATACATATCTGACAGACCTGACAAGTTTTGGACTAGCATACCTACTCATGGGGTTTTTGGGGTTTTCTTCACATTATTAAGGAAAAAGCTCAGAATATTGGAATGAAACTTGTAGTATACCATCCATATGTCTGCTTTCTATGATATACATATTGTGGGTCCATCTGAAAATGGCGCAGGGAGAAAAATCGCGCACCGTTCTGCCGATAAATGTATCATAAAACGCTATTTACCGTTTTAATGTAAATACAATGAAACGGTAAATTTCGTTTTATGCTACATTGATTTCAGAGCGGTGCACCATGATAAACATGCAGGGCTAGTATAGGCAGCGGGGGCTGGGGGAGAGAGGCAGTGGGAGACTAGAGGGCATAGGCAGCGGATGTATGCAGAAGCATACGTTACCTTATCCTGGGCCGGCGATCGCTCCTTCCATTCGTTTGCTGTAGTCCCGCAGCCGCGTACGTTAAAAAGGGGCGATGGGAAAAAAGGGCGCCGGGTTTTTAACGATAAACATGGATTACGTTTAAAAATGTATTTCGTTTAAAAGTAATGTTTTTAAACGTTATAAATCATTAAATAATGTGTATTAAATCGGCAATTGTAAAAACGTTAATCTTTCGTTTAAATAATGAAACGCATAATAACGTTTAAAAAAAAAATTACTAAGTAACCCTCCCTGTACCTACCCCTAACCCCTAGACCCCCCTGTTGATGCCTAAACCTAAGACCCCCCCTGTTGGTGCCTAAGTAACCCTCCCTGTACCTACCCCTAACCCCTAGACCCCCCTGTTAGTGCCTAAACCTAAGACCCCCCTGTTGGCGCCTAAACCTAAGACCCCCCTGTTAGTGCCTAAACCTAAGACCCCCCTGTTGGTGCCTAAACCTAAGACCCCCTGTTGGTGCCTAAACCTAAGACCCCCTGTTGGTGCCTAAACCTAAGACCCCCCTGTTAGTGCCTAAACCTAAGACCCCCCTGTTGGTGCCTAAACCTAAGACCCCCCTGTTGGTGCCTAAACCTAAGACCCCCCTGTTGGTGCCTAAACCTAAGACCCCCCTGTTGGTGCCTAAACCTAAGACCCCCCTGTAATTTTTTTCATTTAAAAATAATGTAAAAAAAAAAAAAAAAAAAGTAATGTTTTTCGTTTAAAAATATTTTTTGGGAAAAATATTGTACTGGTTTTCGTTTAAAAATAATATTTAAACATGTATAAATCATTAAATAATGTGTAATCATGAGAAACAGTAATAAAACATTAAGTCTCCGGGCGCCGCTTTTAAAACGTTAGTTTTCTCCGGCGCCCTTTTTTCCTACCGGGCGCCCATTAAACGATATTTATTATAGAAGTGAATGGCGGCGCCCGATTTGTCCACTAGCCTCAGGCGCCCGAATTTACTGTTTCCCCGCAGCCGGCCAATCAGCATGCGGAGACTGAAGCCACATGGTGATTGGCCGGCTGCAGGACTACAGCAAACAAATGGAAGAAGTGCAGGAGCGGAGGGAAGGAGCGATCGGCGGCCCAGGACAAGGTAACGTATGCTTCTGCACAAATCCTCCCCGCTGCCTATGCCCTCCAGTGTCCCGCTGCCTCTCTCCTCCCCCGACCCCCGCTGCATTTTTGAACACTTATAACGCTATTTAGCGTTATATGTGTAAGGCACACGGCCTGCGCCATTTTTTAACACTTATAACGCTAAATAGCGTTATATAATGAAAGTCTATGGAGCGCCCTTTGTATTCCCCTGGCGCTGTGCGCCATTATTAACTGTCACGCATATTCTTGTGCTGTTGTGCTAAAGAATGGACCAAGATAGGCCTGAATACATCTGAGCTTTAATGTATATAATACAGCATGGGCATAACCACAGTTGCTTTCTAACAGAGAATTTCATGGTAATTTGAACATAATACAGAGAAGCACAGACACCAATATGCCAATTCCCTCAGTTGCTTTGTCATATGACTCTTGGGATATATCTATTTAAGGCTCTGTGCCTGAAAAGAAATATGAATAGATGTGTAGGCTTTACTATGCGAACAGTAAAATGCGTACGTACGAAAAGGGCGTCGGGAAAAAAGGGCGCGTGGTATAAACGATAAATGGAAATATCGTTTATAGAAATTATTGTGTAGAATTTCGTTTATAAATAGTGATTTAAAAATGTATAAATCACTAAATAATGTGTATGAGATCGGCAATTCTTAAAACGTTAATCTTCCCTGTTTGTAAAGTGAAACTTATATTTTCGTTTATTAAAAACCCTCCCTGTACCTATCCCTAACCCCTAGACCCCCTGTTGGTGCCTAAACCTAAGACCCCCCTGTTGGTGCCTAACCCTAAGACCCCCCTGTTGGTGCCTAACCCTAAGACCCCCCTGTTGGTGCCTAACCCTAAGACCCCCCTGTTAGTGCCTAAACCTAAGACCCCCCTGTTAGTGCCTAAACCTAAGACCCCCCTGTAGGTGCCTAACCCTAAGACCCCCCTGTAGGTGCCTAACCCTAAGACCCCCCTGTTGGTGCCTAAACCTAAGACCCCCCTGTTAGTGCCTAAACCTAAGACCCCCCTGTAGGTGCCTAAACCTAAGACCCCCCTGTTGGTGCCTAAACCTAAAACCCCCTATGGATAATAATGTTTTACAGACATGAATAAATAAAGAATGTAAAGAAAAAAAATGTAAATTATTTTTTTAGGTGGATAATAATGTGTTAGAAATGTTTTAGAAATAGTGATTTATTATCTTCATAAACGTTATTCGTCACGGGCTCATTTTGTAAACTTAAATCATCACAAACATAGTTATAAATCCTTAAAAATCTCCGGGCGCCGTTATAAATCCTTAAAAATCTCCGGCGCCTTATTTTCCCCGTTCAGCGCCCATTAAACGATATTTATAATGAAAGTGAATGGGGCGCCCTTTTTGTCCACTTGTCTCATGCGCCCAAATCTACTGCTTCCCAGTAAAATACCATGGAATGTGAATTTGTTTAGGCCAAACTCTGTAGACTTAATGAGGTCCTCATCAAGCTGAAGGAATACGAGCCCATCTGCTCCAGGCTCCAGCTGAAACCAGTCACAAGGTGCCCATGCATAAATTGGGGGTTAGAAAAACTAATCATTGACGGAAAAATTAGAGGCTATGGGAGTGGAACAGTGTATAGAGGAAACATAAATGCAATGGAAATAGATCACAAATGCAACCCAATTGGCAGCATCATGGGAAATGAAACATAGGTGAGAAGGACTTCCAGCTCATGTCTTTTGAGTTGGTTGTGCCCAGAGGTGCTCGTCACGACCTCGTGATCACGAGTCATTTTTTGCGATCACGAGGTCGTGATCGGCATTAGTGATCAGGTGTCGATCACGAATGCGCACATGATTGCACTTGTTACTCGACTCGTGATCACTAGTCGGTATTTGTGATTAAATACGTGATTACATTTGTGATAAATTCCTGATTAAAAACCTGCCACCTTTAATGGTTAATAGGAAAGCCCCCTTACATGTCAGAAACACCAAATTTGCCAGATATGTTAAGAAGAACAGTGGGAACAAGGAGGAAAAAACTTTTTTTTTCAAAAAGACCGTAGAGTTTTTGAGAAAATCGATTTTAAAGTTTCAAAGGAAAAAAGTATACATTTAAATGCGGTAAATGAAAGTTAATGTATTTATAAATAAATCCAAAAATATGTAAATAAGTGATTTTGCGCCCACTGAATCTAAAATCAATCCGATTGGCTGCAACAAGTGATAAGTGGGGTTACTCACACCCCCACCGTTAAAGTAAAAAATATCTCAGAAAACACTTATGCGCCTGTATGTACCATCACATATACATTCTTTTATTCAAAGTTATAAATACAAAAGCATGAATCCCCTATAAAACCAGATAAAATTACCTATGAATGCAAAAAATATACTAGGAAACGAATTTTACTCGGCAAATCAAGCTATAGGTACCTGTTGTGGTGTGTGCCAGGCAGTGTGCCATAGGGCGGTGGTACTGAGAAAGTTGGTTAGTGTTTTTTGCATTCATAGGTAATTTTATCTGGTTTTATAGGGGATTCATGCTTTTGTATTTATAACTTTGAATAAAAGAATGTATATGTGATGGTACATACAGGCGCATAAGTGTTTTCTGAGATATAAGTTAATGTATTTACCACATTTACATGTATACTTTTTTGAGCTCCTGTGTGATATGACGAAACCGGTAGGGCGGAGCCAAGGAATATAAGCGCTGAGTCTATGAGGCGGCGGAGACGCTGAAATCCTGCCACAACAAGGAGATGGTGATACACAGTGCTGTCAATGCTTTTTAACATGTACGGGCAATATATGTTTTTAATCTAAGTATTTAATAAGCGATTTTACACATGGTTGATTCTCTACGCATGCGGACGAGCGTCCCCTGCTAAACTTCGCCACCCAGGACTTGACGCCAACCGGCACCTTGACGGACCATGATGTGAGGCAGTCGCAGAGTGGTTAAAAAAACAACATGATAGTTTAGGAAGTTCATTTATGGGCCCTGGATGGCATAAATTGGGTAGAAGAGCCTTGGATGACTTGATTTGCTAAATGAATGTGAATAAGCGGACTGTAGGGAGTAACCGATCATCTATATTCCTTTTCAGATATATCCTGCAGGCAAAATGTTTTTGACTTGCTGTGGAAGGAAATCTCCCTAATGAAAGTTCCTGATCAGAATAAAAATCAAATAACCATAAAGGTGAACTGGCAGCTGTTTCATCATTGAAATCACAGAGAAAAAGAATAATGAAATGCAAAAAAATAATGATAAGTGTGAAAATATAGTGTTGTGATCTGTGTAAGGCGGGTGCACACATGACATAACATGAAAAGCTGCGTTTTATGTCATGTTTTATGTTAATGTTAATGTATGCATCTTTGTGCGTTTTTGTACTAGCGTTTTTTACCACAGATGCGTTTTTCAAACATTTTGCATGCGTTTTAATGCATTTGCGGTCCGCATATTAATGCATTTTTCATGCGATTTGATTTTGCGTTTTATGCAAATTACTAGGAAGACAACAGGAAGCGAAAATACATCACAAAACAATTTTTTAAAGCAAAAATGTATGGAAAACACATGAAAATCGCATACCATTGCGTTTCCATTGACTTTCATTATGTGCATTTTTGCTGCGTTTTGAAGAATATGCAACAAAACCAGCGTTTTTAAAAACGCATCAAAAACGTATATGCGTTTTTGATATGCATTTTTTCCTGCAGCCCATAGACTTCCATTAGTGGCAAAAACGCAGCGTCTTCCGCAACACTAGCTTCTTTTTTTTTTTTTGCTGTGTGTGCACCTAGCCTAAATGTACCTTACAATTGGGCAATTAAAGACATTGGCCTCAATTCACTAAGCATTAACCAATTTGGTAATGCTGAAAACAACTGATTTTACCCAGTGCAGTTTCTAGGATAAATTTCTCCCAGGGCGAGTGTCAAAAAATACGCCCCCCCCAACATTCACGGTACTTTGCGTGAGAGTCGCAGGGGATCTTAAAGATCCGATCCTTTGTGGTTGTTATCACCACACATTGCGAAATGTCATTTGTGTAAATAACACACCTGTACTCACATCCCGAGACCGCGGAAACGCTTGTCGATCAAAAAAAAAATGGATAGTTGTAGAAAATGCCATAAAAAACTTGTATTGGGTATAGGCCTTTACAATTTGTAACTGGCTATACCACCTTTTTTTGAAGGCAGCCAAATCAGAGGTAGGTTTCAAAAATAAAAAAACACCTACTCCGCCAACACAGGAGATCACATAGCAGATTGTCTAAGAATGAATTAAACTAACTCACTACCAGCTTAAAAGTCATGGATCACACACACAAGATTATATAGCAGATAATGCCTGGTACACACCATGCAATTTCCCATCAGATTGACTGTTGAATCAATCATTTCCAACAGGTCCAATCTGATTTCTGATCATTTTTCTGATCGATTTTGTATAGAAGTGATTGGAAAATCGATCAGAAAAATGATCAGAAATCAGATTGCTGTTGCTGGAAGTTACTGATTCAACTGCCAATCTAACGGGAAATTGCATGGTGTGTACCAGGTATTAGAGTACTACTCAGACCAGGGCGGAGAGACGTATCCCCCACTCTTCCCACCGAGAGTGGCCACAACAGGAGAAAAAAGCAACAGAGGTCAATGAAGCTAGTGGGGGAGGGAGAAAGTCACTAGAGCTAGTGGGGGAGGGAGGTTACTTGGGCTAGTGGGGGGAGGGAGGGAGAAGGTCACTTGGGATAGTGGGGGACGCAGAATGTCACTAGAGCTAGTGGGGGGGGGGGGGGGCAGAAGTTTACTGGAGCTAGTGAGGGGATGGAGAAGGTCACTGGGGCTAGTGAGGGAGGGAGGAGGTTGATGGGGCTAGTGGGAGGTGGCAGAAGGTCAGTGGGGCTACTTGGGGGTAGAAGCTCACTGGGGCTAGTGGGAGGAGGAATAAGGTCACTGGAGCTAGTGGGGAAGGCAGTGGGTCACTGGGGCTAGTGGGGGAGGAGAGAGGAGGCCACTGGAGCTACGTGGGGGGAGGTCACTGGGGCTACTGGGGGGGGGGGTAGAAGGTCACTGGGGCTAGTGGGAGGAGGGAGAAGGTCACTGGAGCTAGTGGGGGAAGGCAGAAGGTCACTGGGGCTAGTGGTGAAGGAGAGAGGCGGTCACTGGAGCTCGGGGAGGGAGCTCACTGGGTCAACTGGGATAGGCAAAAGGCCACTGGAGCTAGTGAGGGTGGGAGGAGGTCACTGGAGCTACTGGAGTGGAGGGGGCAGTACTCCACTGGAAGAGGGAGGAGGTCACTGGAGCTAGTGGGGGGAGGGAAGAGGTCACTGGGGCTAGCAGGGGCAGGACAAAGGTCACTGGGGCTACTGGGGGGAGGAAGAAGGTCACTGGAGCTAGCGGGGAGAGGGGAAAGGTCACTGAAGACAATGGGGGCAGGTAGATTCATACTTACTAAATTCTGGTTGCAGGTGTCCATTCTTCCGCACTCCGCAGTCCTAAGGGGGCAAGGTTTCCTCCAGGCAAGTCTTCCTCCTGCTGGACAAGCACTCCTTAGTGCACAGGAGACTGGGGGTGACCTCTCCCCTGTGCAGGTGGGCTGGGCTTCCTCTGAACAGGAGATGGTGCTTCCTCTAGGCACACTTCCACCATCCAGACACATGCTCCAACCTAAATAAACTTCCACGGGCTGCAGATGGCCTTTCCTGCATGTGGATGGCAGGACTCACCTTCGCCATCCATCCTACCATCCGAGTCCCATGCGGGGGGCGGGGCTTCCGCGGTTGGGGGCGGGGCTTATGGCGGCCGGGAAACCTCTCCCAAGTGTGTCAGATGGGGGCAGCTGCTTGTAGTCCTGATTGACTGTGACCCCAGCACAGCCAAATCAGCCTCCGCTGCCTGTCAGTTCCTCCTGCCCCAGTCTCCACCTCGCCCAGGAACATTGTAGCTAACTCCTTGTGTGGCCTGATGGCTGCTACAGTGCCGCTGCAGGATGTCAGTCTAACCACGTGGTGGTTACTTGAGTCTGCAGCCAAGGCAACAGGACGCCCAGGAGGAGTCAGCCAAGAGAGAGAGGTGATCGCAGCGCTGCTTTTCTTTCCTCTTCATCGCGCGTCACCCTCTCTCTGTCATTCCTGTCCTTCTGCCTGCGCCCCCCTTCTCCTCAGTGCTGCACTGCGCCCCGTGCGGTGGCACTATCCGCACGCCTGTAGAAACGGGCATGATTTTACCAAACACCTCCCTAAATTCCAATTCACTAAACCTATTACTGCACAGAAAATTTGAATTACCGACTAGTGAGGTAAATTACCAACTTGTGCGATAATTGCCTCAAGAAATGTCAAAGTGCAATTCACAGAGATTTACGCATTAGGTAATATGGGCAAAAGGTATTTTTCTTAAGCTCTTACCAGCCGATAACTCACTCTCTCCATTCGGTAACATTGACAGACAGCCAATAGAGAGAGCCAGGAAGCCAATAAGGAGAGCCACACAGCTCTGCTTCTCGCCTGATTTGATTAGACATGGTGGAAGGCGGGTGTTCACTGCAGCAGAGCAGGAGAAAGTAACATTTTATGAGGCTTTTCTGCATCCCTTTAGATGTGAAAATCTGTATACTCTTATGCAGAAGAGCTCCCCTTGGTGCAGTGCCAGAGCTACCATGGGAAAAAATGGGCAATTGCCCCAGAGCCTGTAGAGGCCCCCAAGGTGTCCCTCCCCCATCTTAACTGTTGCTCCCCAGGGAGCTTTTTGGTTGAGGGGGGGGGGGGTCTGTTGGGGGGCCCCATGCAAATTTTGCCCTAGGGCCCCATTGTTACTTGAACCGGCCCTGCCTTGGTGGCTGCAACACATCCAAAGGGATGACAGGATATACTGGACAGAAAACACAGGCCCATATGCAATTCACCCTTTTTCCTGAGTTTTCTCCTTGGTGATATTTTTACAACTTGTCATAAAATGACTTTTAGGTCACCAGCAAGCAAGAAAATACTCAAAATAAATTTGATAGTACTTTTTCACCAATTTTTGTGTTCTTTTTCACTTGTAAAATGCAAAAAAATTAGTTTACAGAGAAGATAAAAATGATCTCCTGGGAGATATAACTCAGGTTATTTGCATATAGGCACCAGACTCATACACACAGCTTCCTGCCTGACCACTGACCTGCTCCACGGGTGGTAAGTAGAGATAGCTCGAACCTCCAATTTTCAGTTCGCGAACCTCGAACTTGAACTTCCGAAAAATTTCGCGAACCTGCGATTTTTTCGAACCCAATAGACTTCAATGGGCAGGCGAACTTGAAAAACTACAAACACTGTTTCTGGCCACAAAAGTGATGGAAAATATGTTTCAAGGGGTCTAACACCTGGAGGGTGGCATGGCGGAGTGGGATACATGCCAAAAGTCCTGGGAAAATTACGGATTTGACGCACAACAGAGCTATAATCCCTAAAAGGCAGAAATCACATTGCATTGCTAAATTGGAGCCCTAAAGTGCTTGAAAACATCTTGCATGTGTATACATGGATCAGCAGTTAATGTAAGTAGTGTACTGCTTTACACTGACAGGCCAAACTCACTGTGTAACGCACCGCAAACAGCTGTTTGTGTAGTGATGGCCGTGCTGGACTGGTGCGCACCATGGCGAGAGTGCAGGCGATGCGATGGCGGTTTTCAAGCCCATATGGTCAATGACAGAACAACAGTGACTGTCCAGCTGATGGAATATGGTCTGCCCGCAATGAAGCAACAACCTTATTATGTTGGGTGTTATCCCCCCCCCCCCCACACACACACACACACCAATATAGGTATTTGCTTCATTGTGATCCACAAGCCCCTTCACCGCAGCAAGGTAACGATCACAAAGGGAAATTGACACATGTACATGCCTTTTATTTTGTTGTTGCAGCCGTAGTGCATCCAGAAAAATTAGGCATGTACACGCACCAGAAAAATGATTAAATATGTTTGGTAGCAGCCACTGCTAGCAGCAGTGGCCATAAAAATTCAGGAATCAACCTGGAGTCCTGGACCCTGGTGGCGGAGAAGGCAGTCAAGCGGCCTACAGGCAGAGATGCTGTGTGGGGACTGACCAGGGGCGTAGCATTAGGGGTTGCAGAGGTTGCGACCGCATCGGGGCCCTTGGGCCAGAGGGGCCCCAAAGGGCCTTCCCTCAACTACAGTTTTAGCTCACTATCGGTCCTGTGCTCATAATAATCACTTCTATAGATACTTTGAATAGTGGTAATCATTAACACACTGTTTCCCATCCCCTTCTTGCACCTCTGACACTGTGGGTGCCATTGGCAGATTGTGGTGCGCCGTATCAATTGTTATGTATAGAGTGCTTGGGGGGCCCCATTGCAAAATTTGCATCGGGGCCCACAGCTCCTTAGCTACGCCACTGGGACTGACTAAGTCTTGGGGCAGGCAATCACACGGCGTGCAGGCAGAGATGCTGTGTGTAGGGACTGACTTAGTCTTCAGGCAGGCAGTAGCCCTCCGGGATCCAAGCCTCATTCATTTTGATAAAGGTGAGGTACTGAACACTTTTTCGACCTGACTGCTTGTGGTATAATACAATGTGCAGTTACACAGGTGCAGTGAAAAGGTATGCACTGACTGCTGCAATAATACAATTGTGCAGTCACACAGGTACAGGGAAAAGGTATTCAGTGACTGCTGCTATAATACAATTGTGCAGTCACACAGCTGCAGGGAAAAGGTATGCACTGACTGGTGGTGGTATTGTATAATACAAAGTGCAGTCACACAAAGAGAAGTGAAAGGTATTCACTGAATGTTCTGGACCTGGCACAGTACAGCAATTAGCAAGGGCCAGCTGCGACAGACAGGGCTGTATATGCAGTGTCAGTGACACACACACACAAACACACACACACACACACACACACACAAACACACACACACACACACACACACACACCACACACACACCACACACACACCACACACACACACACACACACACACACACACACACACACACACACACACACACACACACACACACACACACACACACACACACACACACACACACACACACACAACATATCAGAAGAACTTTAGCTATCAAAAGAGCTGTTTTGGGTGCTTTTCATCAACAAATATCAGCAAGGAGCAAGCTAACAGACCTCCTAACTATCGCTTTCCCTATCTCTCCAATGTCTCTCCCTTCTCTCACTAATACATACAGCAGTGAGAACATTGCCGACGCTGCTGTCTTTTATAGGGGGGGGGCTCCAGGAGGAAGTGCAGCCTGATTGGCTGCCATGTGTCTGCTGAATGTGATGTAGAGGGTCAAAGTTTAGCCCAATGATGTAGTATAGGGGGCGGGTCGAACTTGCTAACTGTTCGCGGTTCACAGCGAACTCAAACCAGATAAGTTTGCGCAAAAAAGTTATCCGGCGAAACGTTCGGGCCATCTCTAGTGGTATACGACACTTACCGAGCAGGGCTTAATGAATTGATGTATATTTGTTCGGTAAATTACTGAACTCTGCGTCATGCATAAAATCTTTAGTGAGTTTGGAAAAAAAAACTTGGTTTGTGAATTTGGGGAAAAAAATGTAAAATACCGAATGTGGCATTTTGCAGGCCTAAATAATTTTAACAAACTGCCTTTAGTGAATTGAGGCCAATAAGTAATATTACCACCAGATCCGTCTTCCTATTATCATTTTTTTTTTGGGGGGGGGGGGGGGAAACTCTGGTAAATATTACCATTGTTGCATTACCCTTTCAGTAACTCTTCCTATAGTCTGCAATGACTCAAGTCACATGTACGCTCAATCAGTTGCAACGGAGCAGAAAAGTTGAACCACTCATTACTCCCAGGGCCGGTTTAAGGGGCCCTGTGGCCCTGGGGCAAACTATAGCATTGGGGCCCCCCTGCGCAAAGCTTGCCCCACCCCCCGCTATTACCCCTCTTCTCCACGGGGCCTTGCAAGCAGCCATACCAGCGGGTGAGAGGAAGGGGAGAGGCTGCACTCTGAGACACGCTGTCTCCCTCCCACTTTGACCCGGGTCATTTGTAAACACGCGCCGGGTCACAGAGTGAGAGGGAGACAGCGTGTCTCAAAGTGCAGCCGCTATCCATCCGCTCACCGATACTTATAGTTAATTATGGCTTCCATTATAGCTGCAGGTCCGGGAGCGGGGGGGAGCAGGCAGAATGGAGCAGGGTCGGCACAGCGGGGGCCTCAGCAGAGGTCGGGGGCCCGGGGCAAATGCCCCCTTTGCCTCTATGGTAGCGCCGGCCTTGATTACACCTGCAGTGGGACCATACAGTGATGCATACAGTACAATACAAGTATGTCTCACTGCTGCTGTAAATGATTGCATTACCTGGTTACCGCACAATGGGCTTGATTCACTAAATCGTGATAACTCAAATATCACACAGAGTAGCATAGCAAGGGCTACGAACTTATGCCTGCTAATTGGCAATGGCACGCGTCCTGCCCTGAGCCCCTGCGGGTTCATAGCGTTCGCTGTGCTACTCTGATAAGGTGTGATATATTTGATAAGGTGTGATATCTTTTCATAAGGTGTGATATTTGAGTTATCACGGTTTAGTGAATCAAACCCATTGTGTCGGAATCCAACGCACTGGATGTGAAAGCCTCATAGAAATATCATTGCATCAAGTTGTGATGTGATGATATTGTCCATTGCGACGCAATCAATGGGCTCATTTCGAAAGGGCCCTTCATGGTAGACAATTATTTTACAGTGAGAATGATAAGGAGGCTGCCATATTTGTTTCCTTTTAAAACATTTACATACCAGTTGCCTGGTAGCCCTGCTGATCTATTTGGCTACAGTAGTGTCCGAAGTACACTAGAAACAAACATGCAGCTAATCTTGTCAGATCTAACAATAATGTCAGAAACACCTGAAAATATTAAGAGGCAGAGGATCAGCAGGACAGCTAGGCAACTGATATTGCTTAAATGGAAATATGTATGGCTGCCTCCATATAAATCTCACCTCAGGTCCACTTTCAAGACATCCAGGCCAGATTTCCTCCGTCACCAGGGATGAGCTCTGGATAAAATGTGGATGAAAAACTTACCCAGCGCTGCGTTCCAAGACACAGTCACGTGACTACAAACACTTCCTTTTTCCGGGTTGAAGGAGGAAGCATAGTAGTCACAAGACGCAGGTTGGAGCGTCGTCGATTGTCAAAAATCCAGGCTCCTCACCACGAGCTAGGACTTTTAGACACTTGTAGATTTAATGGGGAGGTGCTGGAAGGGGTGTGGCACTGGGCTACCTCTACGCGGTGTATGTGACTAAGTAAGAGGCTTTAGTCTTGTAACGAAGATCCCAGCTTTTAACTTAGCTGTAGGGACAGCATTGATTGCTGCACGATTTTTGCAAATGGATTCGCATGAGGATTTGCATGAGTGTGCGGAAGTTCGTTGTAATGTTTTGGGTTAAAGAAGAAGGCTGCTGGGTAAGTTTAACCGCCCGCGCACACCCCCACTCAGGTGCAGTAATTCGAGGATGAAATCAGAATGAAACTCATTCAGATTTCATCCGAATTCTTATCCGGAGCTCATCCCTGTGACCGTCACCTACGTGCTCCAGTCCTGGAGATTCTCAGCCTCAGAGCTTCCTAGTGAGGTCAGATGCTGCATAAACCTCATATTTCAGCACTGTCATCTCACTGCACACAGTACAGGAGAGGAGAGCTATACATTTGGAATTTAAAATTACTCAGCTCAGATCTACATAAAGGGAGGTTTCCTGTCACTGGCAGATCAGACAGCCCCATGTACTCCTGACGCTGATCCAGACATGCTGATTTTTACAAAACAGACAAACCTCCAGCACTGTCCTTCTCGTCTTTGCCTAACAACTAGGTCAATCTGTCTCGTGCAGTTTGGAAACCTGGAGGGTTTGTACATCCAGGTAAAGCTGGTGACATTTTCCCAGAAATGCAGACTACATGATTTTTCCATTTTTAGCTGCCCTTTAAAGGAGGGATTAAAGCACAATGAATCAAATCTCCCGACAGCACGATTTTAATATAAAATATTCATGTCTATTTCCTTTCACTGCTTCCCAAAATAAACTAGTGTAATGAATTTAGATCAGCTAAAGGGCTGGTGCACACCGAGCGGGTTTTGTTGCGTTTTTACAGCCGCTTGCGGATGTGGAAACGCTAGGGTAATGTATTTCAATGGGGTGGTTCACACCAGAGCGGGAGGCGTTTTGCAGAAATGCATACTCCCGGGGTGAGGCATTTTTTGGATTTTGGAGGCGTTTCTGCCTCCAATGTAAAGTATAGGAAAAACGCAAATCGCTCTGAAAAACGGCAGTTCAGAGCGGTTTTGCAGGCGTTTTTGTTACAGAAGCTGTTCAGTAACAGCTTTACTGTAACAATATATGAAATCTACTACACAAAAAACGCTACCCAAAAACGCAAAACGCTAGGTGAAACGCTTCATAAAAATAAGAAAAAGCGTTTCAAAAACCACTAGCATTTTGCGGATCTGCTAGCGGTTTTTGGTGTGCACCAGGCCTCAAAGAGGGATTTTACTTTGAGGGCTGTTGCACACCAAGGGCGGTTCTGAGCGTTTTTTAAAATGTTTTCTGGGGGAAACCCGCTTGGCTAATGTTAGTGAATGGGCTGGTGCACACCAGAGTGGCTCATTTTTCCCCCAAACGCAAACTCGGGTCCTGCAGCATTTTTGAGATTTCAGAGGCGTTTCTGCCTCAATGTAAAGTATAGGTAGGTGAAAAACCGCTCTGAAAAATGCTACATCAGAGCGGTTTTCCAAGCTGTTACAGTAGCTGTTCAGATACAGCTGTACTGTAACAAAATATAAAAAAAATGCTACACAAAAACGCTCCAAAAAACACTAGGCATGTTTAGAAAATCTCTATAAACATGCCTAGAATCGCGCTCTGAAAAACCTCTTCAAAAACCGCTAGCGATTGCGGATCCGCTAGCAATTATTGGTGTCCACCAGCCCTAACACAGCAATATAATACATCTATACAATGATGAGAATTGAAAAAAACAAACTGTTTCCTGATGTCGCTGGGAGCTTCCTGTGCAGGCTCAGTAAGTGGCACAGAATGTCTGCAGGGTACCGATAGAAGCCCCAAGTAAGTTAAACTTTTTTTTTTTACCCAACATTACTCCTTTAAAGAAAACCTGTACTGAAAAACCTCCCCTGGGGGGTACTCACTTCAGTAGGGGGAAGCCTCTGGACCCTATTTAGGCTTCTTCTGTCCTCCTGTGTCCCACGGC
This sequence comes from Hyperolius riggenbachi, assembly GCF_040937935.1. NCBI lineage: Eukaryota > Metazoa > Chordata > Amphibia > Anura > Hyperoliidae > Hyperolius > Hyperolius riggenbachi. The sequence continues at coordinate 120,323,774 of NC_090647.1, forward strand.
GGTCTCGCTGCAGCCCACGGAACGCACAGGCGACAATTGTCGGGCTGTGTAATATTTACCTTTCCTGGCTCCGCTGTTGCGGCTCTTCCCACGGAGATAGGTGAAAATAGCCGATATCCGTCGGGTCCGCTCTACTGCGCAGGCGCAGGAGACTTGCGCCTGCGCGGTAGAGCGGCCCGACGGAGATAGACTATTAGAACCTATCTCTGTGCAGAGAGCGGATACTGCGCCTGCGCTGGAGCCAAGAGGTAAGTATTTACATTGCCTCCGGGAGGATTTTCCCCACCGCCGTGGGACCGAGGAGGACGGGGGAAGCCTCAATAGGATCCGGAGGCTTCCCCCACCCAAGGTGAGTACCCCCCAGGGGAGGTTTTTTCATTACAGATTTTTTTTAACAATAACTCCATAAAGACCTACCAAACCCTCATAATAGTGGTCTTTTAACCACTCTGCGATCGCCTAACAATGATCAGCGGCTGCAGAGCGACTCACCAGGACTGCCTAACGCTGATTGGCACCAAGTCCTGTAGGTGGAGATTAGCAGGGAATGTGTGCCCACATGCCGTGACGTAAGCGGGGAACCGTGATCAGTCTGCCAGCCGCAATTGGAGCTGGCAGGCTGTAGGAAAAAAGATAAAGGCAATAATCATTTGTACAGTGCTGCGATCTAGTGCAGTGCTGTACAGGGGACTCCAGTGTCATTTAACTGTCCCCAGGAGTGGCTCACATTCTGATCCCCCTCACAGGACTATAAGAGATGATTGTAGTGGTGGGATCTTGGGGGAGGGAGGAAATTAAAAAAATAGCTTTTTTTATTTAAAAATATATATATAAAATTAATTTAAAAAAATTGACATTGCATCAGCAATCAGATACCACCAACAGAAAGGAGATAATATTCATTTGGCTGCTAAATTCTATGGCCGAGCAATAAACTGGTAAAGCTGCTGTAAGGGCTGGAACCCACAAGAGCGTTTTTTTGAGCATTTTGGCAGCGCTGCGATACGCTAGCGTTTTGCCAAAACGCTCAGCTGATGTTAATGGATGGGGCAACTTCCACAGGAGCGTTTGCGTTTCCCAGAAACGCAAACGCAGGACCTGCAGCATTTTGGGAGCGTTAGCGCTTCAATGTAAAGTATTGAAACTCTAGCAGAAACGCTCAGCAAAACCTAAACTGAGCGGTTTTGCTAGCGTTTTGCGGTTCAGCACTCTGTAACAAAATTAAAAATAATTCACAGGACCAATCAGGATAAAAACGCGAAACGCAAAACGCTACACAACCGCTGAGGAAAAAAATACACTGTTGCAAAACGCGACCGAAAACTCGCATGAATCCGCTTGCAAACCGCTCATGCAAAACGCTAGCGGTTGCGTTTTGCGTTTGCGGATTTCAGTGGGTTCCAGGCCTAAAGGAGTGCTGAATTGTAAAAATGGCCTAGTCACTAGGTGGTATACACCTGTGATCCTCAAGTGGTTAACAATGAAGGAGCTTATCAGATTGCTGCTGCTTCAGAAAGGGAATAGTATATTCCTTGAACACTAGGCCTAGTGCACACCAAAAAACGCTAGCAGATACGCAAAACGCTAGCGGTTTTTGAAGCTTTTTTTTCTTATTATTATGAAGCGTTTTGCTAGCGTTTTGTGGTTTTGTGTAGCGTTTTTTTGTGTAGCAGATTACAGATATTGTTACAGTAAAGATGTTACTGAACAGCTACTGTAACAAAAATGCCTGGAAAACCGCTCGGATCTGTCGTTTTATCAGGCGTTTTGCGTTTTTTTTTTTTCGGGAGGCAGAAACGCTGCAGCCTGGGAGTATGCGTTTCTGGCAAATGCCTCTGGTGTGCACTGCCCTGGTGTGCACCGACCCATTGAAATACATTAGCCAAGCGGATTTACAGGCAGATGCGGCCGGCGGATCGCATCCAAATCCGCTCGGTGTGCACTGGGCCTCTGACTGTGTTTGTTCCGTCTTATCAACTGCAGACTGCAGAGTTTTTCTGCAAAAGTCAGTACTTACAGAGCTTTACATAACCACAGAAGAGTTTAGGATCCCCCCCCCCCCCCAAAAAAAAAACAGTTACAAACACATTTTATTGTGTACCATTTCTATGCAGTGGCAGCTTATAGTAGTGATGTTTTATGAGCTGGGGGGGGGGCTTGCTTTTGTCCACAAGTAAGGTCATCTGAGTAAAAATTACAACTCAGGGAAAAAGGGCATATGAAAAGACATTTGTGGTGTGTGATATGCCACTCTCACTCCCCTTTAAAAACTTTACTGTCAAATCAATCAATTCTATTAAAGTGAACCCGGGGTAAGAGTTATATGGAGGCTGACATATCCTTTTAACTACCTAAGGATCGCCTAATGTAGGTCCTTGGGCGTGATCAAGGCGGCAGCCCCAGGACTGCCTAACACTAATTGGCGTCAAGTCCTTAGGCAGGGATTTTCAGGAGATGCCGATGCCGATGCGCGCGCCTCTCCACACGGATGACGGACCTCTGCTCTGCCATCAATTTACCAGCGGCCGCTAGGAGAATGTTAGATGGCGAAACCGACATCTATTTACTTAGTACAGCACTGTGATCTAAGGCAGCGCTGTACTGGGGACAGCCGTGTAACACGGCTGTCCCCCTTAACACGGCTGTCCCCTTGGGGGACTCAGGAGCGATCCGCTGTGCTAGGCTGTTGGGGGGAGGGAGGGGGAAAAAAAACAAGGAAATTTAATTAAAAAAATATTTATTTAAAATAAACAAACAATCCTGGAGGGCGATCTGACCCTACCAACAGAGAGCTCTGTTGGTGGGGAGAAAAGGGGTGATCACTTGTGTGCTGAGTTGGACGGCCCTGCAGTGAGGACTTAAAGCTGCAGTGGCCCAATTAGAAAAAAATGGCCTGGTCACTAGGGGGGTTTAACACCACGGTCCTCAAGAGGTTAAGCAATACTAGTTGCCTGGCTATCCTGCCGATCCTTTGCTTTTAATACTTTTAGCCATAGACCCTGAACAAGCATGCAGCAGATGAGGTGTTTCTGAGATAATTGTCAGAACTGACAAGATTAGTTGCATGCTTGCCTCTGGTGTTATTCAAACACTACTGCAGCCAAATAGATCAGCAGGGCTGCCAGGCAACTGGTATTGTTTAAAAGAAACAAATATGGCAGCCTTCATATCCCTCCCACCTCGGGTTCACAAGCTCATTTTTAAAGTATGCTCTCTGCAATGTGGAGCCTTAAAGGGAACCTAAACTGAGAAGGATTTTCCTTTTAAAATAATACCAGTTGCCTGACTCTCCTGCTGATCCTGTGTCTCTTAATACTTTTATCCACAGTCCCTCAACAAGCATGCAGATCAGGTGCTCTGACTGAAGTCAGACTGGATTAGCTGCATGCTAGTTTCAGGTGTGTGATTTAGCCAATATGCAGCCAAACAGATCAGCAAGACTGCCAAGCAACTAGTATTGTTTAAAAGGAAATATCCATAGGTTCCCTTTAAAACCATGACAAATGATGACAGATAAACCAGCTTCCAGCAAAGGCTAAAACTGCCAGACTGCCAATCCAGACCTGTCTTCTCTCACATCCGCAGCCTGCTAACTGTCAGACAAAATCACGTACAGTACTCAGTGTAGACACTTTTTTGAGGTTCTTCCAAGGAGCTGAATGAAAGATGTTAATAAAAATAATACTTGCATACTATAAACAAGAATGTCCAAGCAAGGTGCTTTTCAAAACTTTGTAAAGAATTCCAGGGCAAACTGTTCTTAGTTATACTGAGGTTTTAACTTCTGGAAAGGGAAAGGCCACAGAGGCCAGGGCCTTGGGCGACTGCAACCCAACGGGGCACCTGAATATGAAAGAGGAGTTGCTATATATAAAAAAGGACGCTGCAAATGGGGAGCAACACATAAAAAAGGGAAACTGGTGCTAAAGAACGCTCCAAGAAACAAAGGGGCTGGTGTACGTGGTTGATACACATGGAATGGGAGGGGCTGCTGTACAAGAAAGGGAAACCACAACATATTTGGCTTAGAGCATACATGTCAAACTCCGGCCCGCTGGCCAAATCTGGCCCTCAGAGCCATTCAATTTGCCCCTGAAGTGGTTTCCCCACTTTGCATTAAGTTTGGCCCTCTCTAGACCACCAGGGAAGCTATATTGGAGGTGAAGCCCTAGAACACCAGGGAAGCAATATGGGGGAGGTAGGGGGAAACCACCAAACACTAGGTAACTGTATAGGGGAGGGCGGGGGCCTCTAGAAACTAGGGAACTGTACAGGGGAGGGTGGGGGCCTCTAGACACTAGGGAACTGTATAGGGGAGGGTGGGGGCCTCTAGACACTAGGGAACTGTATAGGGAAGGGTGGGGGCCTCTAGACACTAGGGAACTGTATAGGGGAGGGCGGGGGCCTCTAGAAACTAGGGAACTGTATAGGGGAGGGTGGGGGCCTCTAGACACTAGGGAACTGTATAGGGGAGGGTGGGGGCCTCTAGACACTAGGGAACTGTATAGGGAAGGGTGGGGGCCTCTAAACACTAGGGAACTGTATAGGGGAGGGTGGGGGCCTCTAAACACTAGGGAACTGTATAGGGGAGGGCTGGGGCCTCTAAACACTAGGGAACTGTATAGGGGAGGGTGGAGGCCTCTAGTCACTAGGGAACTGTATAGGGGAGGGTGGGGGCCTCTAGTCACTAGGGATCTGTACAGGGGAGGGGAGGGGCCTCTAAACACTAGGGAACTATATAGGGGAGGGTGGGGGCTCTAGACACTAGGGAACTGTATAGGGGAGGGTGGGGGCCTCTAAACACTAGGGAACTGTATAGGGGAGGGTGTGGGCCTCTAGACATTAGGGAACTGTATAGGGGAGGGTGTGGGCCTCTAGACACTAGGGAACTGTATAGGGGAGGGTGGGGGCCTCTAGACACTAGGGAACTGTATAGGGGAGGGTGGGGGCCTCTAGACACTAGGGAACTGTATAGGGGAGGGTGGGGGCCTCTAAACACTAGGGAACTGTATAGGGGAGGGCTGGGGCCTCTAAACACTAGGGAACTGTATAGGGGAGGGTGGAGGCCTCTAGTCACTAGGGAACTGTATAGGGGAGGGTGGGGGCCTCTAGACATTAGGTCTGGATATACTAAAAAAACTTTACACTATTGACGAGCACAAACAAATGCTAATGGGGTAATGTTTCCGTAATCCCCAGAATGGTCTGATGTGACCCTGGTGCCGGGCATATCAGGAGCAAAATCACAGGACAGTTTTGTACGATGAGATTTAATATTTCATGACCCCCTCCCTGTTCAGCCCCATCTACACGATGGGACATTGCAGCGATCCGGCGGCTCGATTAGCCGCCGGATCGCCTCTTCCGCGTGCCCGCCGCGTCCCCGCTCGCCGCGCGTGCGCCGGCATCAATACCCGCTCGATTCCCGCTCGTCCCCGCGCCGCGACGCTTATCTTCCCCTCGATTCCCTGCCATTGTCCCCTAGTGGGGAGCGAGCAGGGAATCGGCGGAAGCAAGATCCGTCCTGTCGGATCTTATCAATCGAGCCGCATCAGCGGCTCGATTGATAAGGAGCATCGCGGCCGCATCTACGCGTGTAGATGCGGCTTTCCAGAGATGTTCTGGTAAATCAGGCCAATTACATTAAAGCAATGTATACAATACACAAACATGACTTTATAAAGGAAGCAAGAGCTATTTAGGTTAGTTACCCTGCTTCCCCGAAAATAAGCCTGCCCTAAAAACAGGGGTCTAGTCCTGGAAAAAGAAGTGAGTGGACTCACCCGGAAAACCTCGCGCGGCGCGCCAAAATGGGCGTGGTCAAGCATAATGTGGGCGTGGTCACGGGTGGGGCCAAATATACATGACCTTAGCAGTGATGTAAAAGGTCTGCCAGGGAAGTTTGAGCTCTGCCGTAGTGTATCCCCCCAAAATAGATGTAATCTGACAGCATTTCACCAAAAAGACACATAATCTGGTAGAAGTTCCTCCAAAATACAGATAATATGGAAGTGGTTCCCCCAAAATAGACAGTGTGGCAGCAGCAGTTCCCCCAACATACACATAATTTGGAAGCAGTTCCCCAAAATACGCGAAACCTGGCAGCGGATCACCCAAAATACACGTAACACCCAAAATACATATAATCTGGCAGCAGTGGTCCCCCAAACATACACAATCTGGCAGCAGTTCCCCAAAATCCGCATAATCTGGCAGCAGTCGTTCCCCTAACATACACATAATCTGGCAGCTGTTCCCCAAAATACACGTAATCTGGCAGCAGCTGTTCCTCTAACATACACATAATCTGGCAGCTGTTCCCCAAAATACATAACAGCAGATAATCTGACAGCAGTTCCCCCAAAATAGGTACCCCCAGCATAGGTAGCCAGGTCTATAGGTGTCCCCAGTATAAGTAGCCATGAGTATAGTAGTCCCCAGTATATGTAGCCAGAGGTATATGTGCCTAGTATATGTAGCCAGGGGTATATATCCCTAGTATATGTAGCCAGGGGTATACGTGCCCAGTATATGTATCCAGGGGTATACGTGCCCAGTATATGTAGCCAGGGGTATACGTGCCCAGTATATGTAGCCAGGGGTATACGTGCCCACTATATGTAGTCAGGGGGGTATATGTGCCCAGTATATGTAGCCAGGGGTATATATGCCCAGTATATGTAGTCAGGGGGTATATATGCCCAGTATATGTAGCCAGGGGTATATATGCCCAATATATGTAGCCAGGGGTATATATGCCCAGTATATGCAGCCAGGGGGTATATGTGCCCAGTATATGTAGCCAGGGGTATATATGCCCAGTATATGTAGCCAGGGGTATATATGCCCAGTATATGTAGGCAGGGGTATATGTGCCCATATGTAGCCAGGGGTATATGTGCCCATATGTAGCCAGGGGTATATGTGCCCAGTATATGTAGCCAGGGGTATATGTGCCCAGAATAGGTGTCCCCCAGCAGGAGGGGAGCAGCGCTGTGGAAGGAGAGCTGTGAGCAGCACCTTAGGGTGCTCTCCTTTCCTCGCTCTCCCCTCCTGAAGTAATGTGCGCGCAGCCGGCAGCGGGCGGGACTTACCTCTCCTCGTCGTCGGAACTCCGGATCTGCGTGCCGCAAGTCTGGTCTGATACAGACCAGAGCAGCTGCACGCAGATCCGACGCCGGAACGAGGAGAGGTAAGTCCCGCCCGCTGCCGGCTGCGCGCACTTTACTTCAGGAGGGGAGAGCGAGGGAAAGAGAGCACCTAAGGTGAGGGGAGGGGGGGAAATGGCCCCCCTTCTCCACCGCTGCTCACAGCTCTCTTTCCACTGCGCTGCTCCCCTCCGAACATGGCAGGGTGAACGGCGTCCACCCCAGGGAAATAGTAAGTGGACGCCGTTCACCCGCGTCCACGCACCACTCGACCCCTGCCTAAAAATAACCCCTAGCTGGAATTTTGAGTGTGCTCGAAATATAAGCCCTATCCCAAAAATTAGCCCTAGTAGGAGTTAAAGAGGAGGAAGAGGTGTCCAGCAAGCGGGGGGTACAGTGGTGCAGTGCTGATCATGCACTGGTCCTGTCATCCCAGCACTCAACAAGGTTATCAGCTGTGTGCAGGGATGACAGGGCAGGTGTCTGATCAGTACAGTAGCATACGTTCATGTCCAGCAGAGGAAGAGGGGGAACAGTGCGGAAGGCAAGAGAGAGCACACAGCACAGGAACAGCACAGTACAAAGGAACAGGAAATGTTCTGCTGAGAGACACGCCCTGATACATATATGAGACACCCCCTGAAAATAAGGCAGAGCACATCTTTTGGAGCATAAATCAATATAAGACACTGTCTTATTTTCAGGGAAACATGGTACCTCTGCCATCCCAGAACCTAGCAATCTGGGCAATACTGTCAAAATGTGAAGGACAATAGGGCTGTAATGGGGTTAGGAGAATGTTTATTGACTGATCACTGAAATCTCTGCTTTGGCAGACTGAACCTTCAAAGCAAATACCAGTAGCCATAAGATGATTAACCACTACAGCAACAAAGTCAAGGTGAAGTCTGTAACCCTGGCAGGGAATTATTTTGATATCAGTACATATGTGGCCCCAGGGAAAGCATTGATCTTCATCACAAGAGAAAACTCGAGCAGCATTTATGTGCTAGATAAGTCATTTGTTTCACTGAAGGAGGACTCATACGAGATGAGAAATGTCTCCAGGTGGCTATTTCTGCTAAAGAATCTCAATCAATAGCAATGGGAGGTCTATGGTAATGCATGATGTACAGGATACCGACAGAATGCCGGAATATGGTGGCTGTGCATGCTGTGGTTCCGGATATCAACACATTACTGAAAGGGATGCTAAACGCTATCATGGGTCCCAGGGCAGGTGACCTTTCACCATTTCCTCCAGGCACCAGCCCCCCTTCCTCCTGACACCATTCAGTTGTAAATATATACAATGTGATAAATATAAAGGAGAAATATTTGCTGAGCATTCCTGTATAGGAAAGAATAACTGTGCCGCCTAGTGGAAGATCCAGGCAGCAAGGGAGGACTGTGAGGGACCAATCAGCCTGAAGGAGACTGGAGGAGGCCCCAGGTGTGGACACATTTTTTTTTATTTTATTCATCTCAGGTTTCCTTTAATCAGGAAGAGGAAAGGGTAAAGAAATATTTTACAATGAATAAACACTGACCCATTTATAAATTAATATTATAAAACAAAAATCCATTATGTTATTTTCACTACAATTCCTTGCAATGATCTTTACACATCACTGTGAGGTTTGCACCCCTGGGTAGAGATGGCCCGAACGGTTCGCCGGAGAACCGATTCACGCAAACTTCGCTGGTTCACGTTCGTGATGAACCGCGAACTATATGCGAGTTCGAACCGCCCCCTATACTACATCATTAGGCTCAACTTTGACCCTCTACATCACAGTCAGCAGACACATGGTAGCCAATCAGGCTACACTACCTCCTGGAGCCCCCCCCCCCCCCCTTATAAAAGGCAGCGTCAGCCATTTCACTCACTCGTGTGGCTGCAGTAATTAGAGAAGGGAGAGGAAGCTGCTGTAGACATAGGGAAAGCTTAGTTAGGCTCTTGTTTGGCTTGTTAGCTTGCTCCTTGCTGATACTTATTGCTAAAAAGCACCCCTCAACAGCTCTTTTGAGAGCTAATGTTGTTCTTGTGATCTATTTTTTGTTGTGTGGGTCCCACAGGTCAATGTCAAGGGCCAGCTGCGACTGACTGACAGGGCTGTATATGCAACAAGTGTTGCATATACAGCCCTGTCAGTCAGTCGCAGCTGGCACTTGACCCCTTGGTAATTCCTACTGTGCAACTGCCAGGCCCAACACATTCAGTGACTACCTGTTCACGGTACCTGTGTGTGTGACAGCTGCACATTTGTAATACCAATCCCTGCATACCTGTTCAGTGCACCTACCTACGTGACCGCACTCAGTGTTATATACCAGTCACTGCACCTGTTCACGGTACCTGTGTGTGAGACAGCTGCACATTTGTAATACCAATCCCTGCATACCTGTTCAGTACACCTACCTACGTGACCGCCCTCAGTGTTATATACCAGTCACTGCACCTGTTCACCACGGTTGTGTTATGATCGCTTCTGCAGCGTTTACTGCTGACTGCAGTGGTATTGCAAACCAAGCAGTTCTAATGTCATTACATGCATTTGCTTGCATAGTTTGGTTTGCACTTAAACTAGTTGCTGATTCCATCTGCAGTCGCTCTGAAGTTAATGACAGTTTAATATGCTTTTGTGTAAACAAACATTGTCTGCTGCAGTGGAGGGGTGGTCCCTTTCCTGCAGGCTGCATATCATTGTCTGCCTTTTCCTGCTATCAGCCTGTGATTAATTACCATTCACTTGTGTGGGAATCTGCAGGTCTGCTCCCATTGGATGACCTCAGTATAAAGAACTGCTTCCTGCAATGCCTCATGGGCTACCATAGTCTCATATTCTATCTGTTACTCTGCCGTGCCCCACCTCGTTCCTAGTCCGTGTGGACTGCGCTGACTCCTGCGAAGGGGTCAGCGAGTCCTCCTAGTTCTGCTCTTGTTCTAGAAGTTGTTACTTGCTTGTCTTGTGTCATATATTGGTTCATCGCCAATATATACGCATACTTGCGCATTTTGTTATTTTCCTTGTATTCGTGTTACGTTGATACATCAGTGTCGCTGATATATACGTACACGAACTGTTTATATCCTGTGTTCCGTTAGTCAGCGTTCCAGCACGCTGAGCTAGTTATCCTGTTCCTGGTCCTGTTTGTGGATTGCGTTCATCTCTGCGAAGAGATAGCGAATCCTTCTGAGTCCTGTTCCCTGTATTACTCCAGTCTTAGTCAGAGTTCCTGCTTATGTCATATATCGGTTCATTGCCGATATATACATATGTTAGTCAGACGTTACGAATAGTTTCATTGATAGCTGTAATTGTAATACGCTAGGAAATCATACTTATTGTATATTTATCTGTGTTACGTTCATCTATCTTGATCCTGCTATTTTCTGTCTATCCTGTCCTGTCTTTGTGAGGCACGCCATCGCCGCAACGCTTTGGCTGCCTCATTCCAGTCTGTCTGGTTTTGGACGCTTGCTGTCGCTAAGTAGCCGCTAGCTAGCAAGCGTTCATTCTGTCTACTTGTTCTGATCTCCTCAGTCCTGGTTTATGCGCTCAGCGCTACTTTGCGCTGAGACGTTATTACGAAAGTGTTGTTTGTGGCTGTTCGGATCTGCACCGGCTCTGTGCACCACAATCTCCTATTGGAGTCAGTCTTCTCCTCCACTAAACTGGGGATATCCTGATCCCTTGTGCTGGTGTGTGTACCTCCTTCACGTCAGCTTATGTGTTGTATGCTGACTGTGGAGATTACACCTCCAAGCTTAACAGGTTGAGGGACCCCCCGTATAAAAAAAACTCAAGGGGAATGACCTCTACTTGGTGGCCACGCTACTAGACCCTCGGTATAAGCTCAAAGTGGCAGGGATGTTACCAACTCACCTGAAGGCAGAAAGGATGCAGCACTTGCAGAACAATTTAACGTTTAAGGGTGATGTCACAGCACAATGGAATAAAGGTACCACTGCCAGTAATCCTTCTCCCATGTCCACGCAGGCAAGGACAGGACGTTCCAGCGATCTCATGGTGATGTCGGACATGCAGACATTCTTTAGTCCAACGTCTTGCCTTAGCCCTTCGGATCCACCCTCCACCAACGCCTCGACTGGCAGGTAGCTGACTACCTGGTCTTAAGTCTGGATGTAGACACTATGAACAGCGATGAACCCCTGGACTACTGGCTGCTAAGGCTTGACCTGTATCCACAGCTGTCACAATTTGCAATTCCAACTTCTGTCTTGCCCTGCCTCAAGCGTCCTGTCAGAAAGGACCTTCAGCGCAGCTGGAGGCATTGCCACTGAGAAAAGAAGTCGCCTAGGTCACACAAAAGTGTTCAGTACCTCATCTTTATCAAAATGAATGAGGCATGGATCCCGGAGGGCTACTGCCCGCCCGAAGACTAAGTTAGTCCCCACACACAGCATCTCTGCCTGCACGCCATGTGACTGGCTGCCTGCCCCAAGACTTAGTCGCTCCCCACACAGCATCTCTACCTGTAGGCCGCTTGACTGCCTTCTCCGCCACCACCAACAGGGTCCAGGACTCCAGTCAGATTCCAGAATTTTTAAGGCATGTACATGTGTCAATTCCCCTTCGTGATCGTTACCTTGCCACAGTGAAGGGGCTTGCGTATCACAATGAAGCAATGACCGCCGGCTATATGAAGGGGGGGCACACCCAAGATAATAAGGTTGTTGTTTCATTGTGGACAGACCAAATTCGATCAGCTAGACAGTCACTGTTGTTCTGTCATTGAGCTACCTCAGCCCGGCGACCATATGAGCTTGAAAACCGCCATGGCCTGCACTCTCCCCATGGTGCGCACCAGTCCAGCACGGCCGTCACTACACAAACAGCTGTTTGCGGTGCGTTACACAGTGAGTTTGGTCTGTCAGTGTGAAGCAGTACACTAATTACACTACCTGATTGATGTATACACATGCAAGATGTTTTAAAGCACTTTAGGCCTCCAATTTAGCAATAAAATGTGATTTCTGCCCTTAAACCCTGCTGTGCGTAAAATACACATTTTTCCCGGGACTTTGGCATGTATCCCACTCCGCCATGCCCCCCTCCAGGTGTTAGACCCCTTGAAACATCTTTTCCATCACTTTTCTGGCCAGCATAAATGTTTCTAGTTTGCAAAGTTCACCTCCCCATTGAAGTCTATTGCGGTTCGTGAAAGTTTGCACGAACCGAACTTTTGCGGAAGTTCGCGTTCGAGGTTCACGAACTGAAAATTTGAGGTTCGAGCCATCTCTACCCCTTAGTACAATTAGATTAATGCTTGGAGAGTGAAACAGCAAGCAATTGGAAACCGAGCAGCACCTGGCTTATATAGGGTTTCTGGTAAGCTAGTTCCCAAGTCACATTGCATTTATTACTCCTGAAATTGTTTTTCTTTTCTTTCTTTTTTTTTTTTTTTTTTTTTAATTAAGGGGAGGTTTTTTTTTTAGCTTTTAGTATACTATTGCTGTAGAAGCAATTGCACAGTATGTGCCTATACTTGGCAGACAAGCCCTTCTCTGTAGACCATACATGTCAAACTGTGACCCTCAGAGCCATTAAATTTGGCCCTCAAAAGGTTTCTCCACTTTGCATTATGTTTGGCCCACTCTAGGGAAGCTATATTGGAAATGAAGACCTAGAACATCAGGGAAGCCATTTGGACCAGGTAGGGGGAACATACTAAACACTAGGAAACTGTATAGGGTAGGGAGGACCACTAGACAACAGGAAACTGTATGGGGGAGGAAGGAAGACCACTAGACACCGGGGAATTGTATAGGGGTTGGAGAGGGGCCATCAGACACCAGGGAACTTTATCAGGGATTAAGCTGGCCAGCAGACATTGAGGTTGGCCCGTGACTTGTTCCCAGTGTTCAATTTTGTCCCACTTTGTATTTGAGCTCAACACCCCTGCTGTAGACCTATATAAGCCCTATATAAGTAATACATTTTACAGTGAATCATCCCTGCTCTACCTTGAATAGCCAGCATAAATAAAGCTGCAATTGTTTATTCAGCCTGTCACAACTTTGTTGAATCAAACACTGATATTAATCTATGCAGATTGTTTCAAAATACATGAAGGTGAAACTATATTGTATCCGTCTCCATTCCTTACGGCCAGACTTTGTAATATAGCTCTCTCTGGCTACATGTCACATGACTTCTGTTATTTATAGACTCTGAGGCTGGGTCATTCTAATTCTGTCACCGCAAGGTTTCCTCTGTGTCCCTCCATGCTCCCTGTGCCCATACATGTAACCCAGCTGTATGCATATAAAGCAAATCATTCATAGGTGAACATGCATTATAGCTCACCCAGCTGATTTCTGAATCTAGCATTATAGCAATAGCAGCTAGCAAATTCTTAAAATCCTGGATTTTAACTGGGATCCCTGAATAAATAGAGATCCAGTTTGATGGACTTTAATAGGGATACAGGAATTGGAGTAACTGGAGAAGACCCTCCCATCTGGTCCTGCCCTGTGAGTGCAGATTATAAAACTATCATGGATGAGCAAAAATGTAAAATTAATCGCTAAATTTTCACAAAAAATACTATATTTTTGCAAACTTCCGCAAAAGTGAATGAACAGAAATTTACACAGAAATACTATCCTCTCACAAATTTTTGCAACAAACTAACAGCTTTACCCATGGGCTTGCGAAAATATGTGCATGCAAAACTAATGGATGCAGCTGGGTTTATATTAAACCAAAAGCAAATAAAAAAAAAAGTTACTGTATAATCTCGACCATTAAGACCCATACACACGTCTGATTTTTTTAAACGATGTGTTGTTTGGACTTCCCGTCGTTCAGTCGTCTGGACGTCAAATCAGGCGTTTGTACAGTCCGTCGTTGAGCTGATAAGACTGGTCTTGAGCGATCTGCAAGTCTAGAAATTTAGGTCTAATTCACTAAGTAAACGTATAGTGGTCCACTTATACACGAGTCACAGCCAACACTGAGTAATGTGTGTACTTTTAGTGACATTCCTATTTGCAGCAATTTACCCAGTAGTAAGTGATAATTTCTTGATAAAGGAAATGTCCAGAAACCACAGGTCTGAAAGCCCTGGTCATAACAATTAACAAGGTAAGAGGCATTGGGAAATATACTGGGCTGCAGGAGGGGGAGTGAATAACTGCTGCACTTGGTGGTCTGAAGGAGTTATTGGCTGCACATAAGGAACAGGAAGTGTTAATGACTGCAATACTGTACGCAGTGAAGTCACTAACCCATCCTGGGCCCCAAGTGCAGCTGGTAATTCTTCTTAGTCCCAAACTGCAGCCATTAACTTTGCTGGGTAGACTTATACTTGAGTCAGTAAAAAATTCCAGCTTAAGAGGAGCAAATATTGGAGTGGACTTATACACGAAGTAGACTTGTATTCGAGTATATCCAGTAGATGCTTACCAAGGCAGAGGGAAGACTTTGGATAGTCCATTTGAAGCAGATGGTTTTGGTGCTGAGTGCCAAGCGCCTGAGCTTGACGCCACTATAACACTAAAGGTGGCCAGTAACAATCCAATTTCTAGTGAAAAATAGTTCGAGAGATCAGTTAATTCTGATCGGAAGAAAAATCGCGCCTACCAGTGGTGGGCTGAAATTTCGCATCGAAATTCGCAATTACGCATTTTTTATCATAATGTGAAATTTCTGAAAAAAACGTAATTAATTTTGTATGTAATAGTAATATCTAATAATTTTGTGTACATTTCCACGTAATTTCGCATAATTTCGTGCCGATTTTAGCAGTTAATAGCAAAGCCCCCATACATGCTATTGCTACCAAAATTTCTACATATGTTAAGCAGAATAGTGGGTACAAGTCAAACAATTTTTTTTCAAAAAGACTTTGTAGTTTTTGAGAAAATTGATTTTAAAAATGCAAAGGAAAATGTTTTTTAAACTGTCATTTTTCTGAGTTTAAAAAACATGTTTTCTTTGCATTTTTAAAGATTATTTTCTCAAAAACTACAAAGTCTTTTTGGAAAATTCTTTTTCTGACTTGTACCCACTATTTTTCTTAACATATACAGCAACTTTGGTGTAAATAGCATGTATGGAGGCTTTGCTATTCACTGCCAAATTCGGCATGAAATTACGCGAAAATTACGTGAAAGACTAAACAAATTCAATTGGATTTACAAATCTTAATTACGTATAGGCGTAATTGCGAAAATGTACTTGAAATTTAGTGCAATCGTAAGTAGTTGATTACAATCATCACTGTTCGCTACACCATCAACGAACCAATCCTTGCTTCCTATCTATCACAACCCACAAGAAAATCCGAATTTTAGTTTGACGAAAATCCAATCGGACGACTATTTTTATAATTGTTCGTAGTCGATTGTGCCCATCAACGAAGATTATTTACAACCAATCCGATCAGAATTACTGATCGCTCGAACGATTATTCGCTAGAAATTGGACCGTTAGTGGCTGCCTTAATGTTATAGTTCGTCACCCCCAATGACTTCTCTCTCTGAGTGGCTAGCTTGGACTGGGAATAGTATTTTACACAGGGCCGGATTTTTACTCTTTACCGCCCTAGGCCACTGACCCCTCCCCCTTCCCTCTAGTATAGGTAGCCTGATGACCCCTCCCCCCTTCCCTCTAGTATAGCTAGTTAGATGACCCCTTCCCCCAAGTATAGGTAGCCAGATGACTCCCTTAATCCCTCCTTTTCCCACCCCCATTTCAGTATAGGTAGCCAGCTCACCTTCACACTGCAGCAGCCATCAGTGTCACTCATTTCTACACTCATCTCCAGTGCAGAAGCTTCCTCTTCCTTTGCATCTCTAATGCTGCCCAAGTCCATAGCTGCCGGCCACAATGCAAACATGCACCGAGAGCAAGGTGGCTGCTGCACAGGCGGCTGGCAGCTGAGTACCATGGTTAGGTGCTCGCCTGATCTCCCTGCATTGCAGCATTTGCAAGCTTGCAAATGCTGCACCAGTTTAGCCTGCTGCTTTGGTGCCCTTCCTTCTGTGGTGCCCTAGGTGGCCTAGGCCAAAATCCGGCCCTGATTTTACACTGCTAGGAAACTAAACTATAACAAAAACACACATTTTGATACTAATAAGAGGTGTGTATGTACATATAAAACGTAACTTTTATTAATTGTAATGAACATTTTTTTTTCATAATGACCAGTTCTAACAAAACGAGGGAGGGTTTCATTATTTAGTAAACATATGATTCTGCCATCAATGCAGATCTATATGAAATCAACACTTTTACCTCGACTAGTTTGCTTGATGCTCTCTAAATCATAAAGAAACCCTCCACCAAACCAACATGTTTCAACCCCTCAATTGGAGCTGTCATCAGGGAAAAGTGCTAGGTGCTAGGGTGCAGTAGAGAAATAGCATTGCAAATCACATCATATGAAAAACAAAAAATGAGAGTATGTGCTCTCCAGTTCAGTGTTGTGGTTTGTAAGGGGTTAAGGCTACCATTAGGCATAGAATGGGGAAAAGAGTGGAGATCGGGGAAGAGCAAAGGAATTTCATATCGTTATGCATTTAAATAGATGTATATGCTTTATACTATACATCAGACATTCCAATCTTTTACTGTAACTCAGATTAGTTCATAGCGTGATCTCTCTGCCACTGTCTATGGACAAACTTGTTTAAGGGGGAGGATCTATTAATTCTACTAGTATATTTTTAGGTTGAGTAAGAAAAGCAGAGAACACTGAAAATACCAAACAAACATGGGAGAAGCATACAAACGCCGCACAGATAATATCCTGGCCAGGATTTGAACATGACACTCTATTACTTCAAAGTGAGAAGGCTAGCCATTTATTTACCTGCTACCATTAGGGCAGATTGGGAAGCTAGAGTCAGGCAGTTTTAGGTCGTCAGAGTTTGCACCAAAGGGCCCTTTTCCACTAGGTAAAATGATCGCAAGCGCAATTGTGCTGTGTTACCTTCTATTTCCACTGCCACGATTGAACGTGATCAATCAGGTAGCGAGCGCAATGGCAATACGGAGAAAAAACAATAGAGCTAGTGAAAAAACAACAGCACCGCAATTTACATATTAATCCTGGTGCTGTTACTTTTTGAAGCAGATCACAGCCTAGTGGAAAAGGCCCTTAGCCAATCCACACTTAAAAGCGTGAAACGGTATCGCTTATCGCTACCGTATTACGTGTGTGATTTTTCCGAGATTTAACGTTGAAAAAGCACTGGGCAAATACGCATTCTTGGAGTGATCGCGATTAGCGCTTCTATAGCATGCTAATTGTGATTGCTCCCAAATCACACAAAAATGCTGCTGGTAACGCGATTGCCGCTGATTTATAATAATACTTTTCTTTTAGACGGAGGATATACAGTACGTTGATAGAGCTCTGCATAGTGAGTCAGGTACACAAATGGGCCATTAGGATAAAAATACTGACAGAAGTGGTGTTACTACACCTGTAGCCACATGTTGGATTCTCTGCAACAAGATGGTTAGACGGGATTGAAATCCTGATTCTGCCCCACTTATATCACCAGCCCCTTCTCTATAGTGAGGGAACTGGCACCAGTTAGTCCTTCTCACCATTACACTATCAGCATCCATTACTTACAGTAACAGCAGCTGATAAACCACACTGCCCATCACTAAACAAATGTGTGCATTCCAAAGCTTCATCTCTCTCAGCGCTATCTCCCCACAGTCACCACAACTGGCATGGTCGCTAGGAAACATGCCGTAGACTGGCTTCCAGGCACAGCTGCATAATGTTTTCTGACTGAAAAAATGTAGAAAGTTTAAAGCTCCTCAGATTGATCCTTCAAATATGAACAAATTACCCCATAAATAATCCAGTCAGAACAGAATTACTAGGTCACTGGCAAGAATGAATTCATTTCAGGAAGCTGAGGAATTCTGCTCGTGTCTAGTGACAACGCGATG
This sequence comes from Hyperolius riggenbachi, assembly GCF_040937935.1. Lineage (NCBI taxonomy): Eukaryota > Metazoa > Chordata > Amphibia > Anura > Hyperoliidae > Hyperolius > Hyperolius riggenbachi. The sequence goes on from NC_090647.1 coordinate 120,341,868, forward strand.
ACAGGATCAGCCCAGCTGCCTGGGAACCCCATGATGGATTCCCCTCATCAGGATAGATGAGCAGCTGTAACAATTGGGTTAATGCTGATTTACTGCAATCCTAGGAACGCGCTGACTGAAGGGTTAATGGGATAGTGAACAGGTTAATTATTTCACAGCACTAACATGCTTCTGCCTGACCTAAATAGCTCCATGTGCTACAGCTGCGGTGCTTTTAAATATTTATTGGACCATTCAGGCAGATTAAAAGGCAATGCAGCAATTTTAGGGTTTGGCATTAACTCGGCAGTTCCCAAAGCCAGTGCAAACAGTATAGAGAATTGCAGTATTCATTATCTCCTGAAGACTGGAGTGCATCTCTCAAGCCACTAGGGACTTTATAAGGATGCTCTATTTGGAGGCTGTGAAGTAAATTAATTCGTAGTGGAATACATGATAATAATATTCACATGGAATCCTAGGAGGCCTTCTTCATCAAAGGATGTAAATGTGCTTGTTGTCTGCACTCCTTCACAATCAGTCCCATTCTCTCCTCCGTTTCTCCATGCAGGTAATCACTGTAGAGGCTTTAAAGCGGATCCGAGATGAAAAACTAACTATAAAAAGTAACTTGTCTATATATCTTATCTAAAGTTTAGATAGTTTACACAGCAAATCTAGCTGCAAACAGCTTCAGCGGTATATGGTTATTTCATACTGTGATACAATGAGGGCAGCCATGTTCTGCTTGTCTTCATTGCACACAGGCAAGCTGCTCTGCATCTCCAGCCCTTAGCCTGTGAAAACGTCACTCCCCTCCCCTCCTCCCTCTTCCCCTCTGCCTCTGAAATCTCTGGCTAGTAACACCTCCTCCTCGGCTCCTCCTCCTGCCCAGACTGAGCTCCCATAAGAACTTGCTACATGGATCTGAGAGTACCAAGGCTCTGGAGAAGCTGTGGGCGAGGCTTGTTCAGTTTATAGGGAATTAGAGTATTAAAGAGACTCTGAAACGAGTCTCAATTCCATTTTTTAACCTATATTAATGTTAAGCCCCATAAGCACAGCTAAACGAGGGGTTAATACCCCCAAATCCCCTCTCCTACCTCCGGGGGGCACTTCCTGCTTGAAGCGGAGCTACAGCCATAAGCTCTGCCTCAAGCACGTCAATCCCCGCTGATCGCCGCCTCTCTCCCGCCCCTCTCATCTGCCTTCACAGAGAGGGGCGGGGGAGAGGCAGAGATCCGCGCGGCGATTGACACGCATGGAGGCAGAGCCACAGCTCATAGCTCTGCCTCCAGGAAGTGCGAAAATCCATGACCAAGAAAGTCGTGGATTTTGCAAGGGGATTTTAGGGGTATTAACCCCCTCGTTTTGCCGCGGGATAGCGGTGGTTTAGCTGTGCTTATGGGGCTAAACATTAATATAGGTTAGAAAAGAAAATTGAGACTCGCTTCAGAGTCTCTTTAAAACAAAACAAAAAAGTATTGGGCTTGAGGAATGTCCTATAAACTATATGAAAGGACCACAATTATGCAATGAGTAAAAGTTGATCTCAGATACACTTTAACCAGGATCTTTCTGACCTATCCGCCCATTCACAACAGCCTGTGACCTCCCCCACAAACACATGTACATTATATAGAGAGGGGAGCAGAGGGGAGAGGAAGAGTGGGTTCCCATCAACCATGGTTACCTCTACAGTGGACTTTGGTAAGCTGCAAGATGTCATAGTGCAACAGCTCTGCACCGCAGATTGCCTGAGGGCTCTTTTAGTGTTGGGCGAACAGTGTTCGCCACTGTTCGGGTTCTGCAGAACATCACCCTGTTCGGGTGATGTTCGAGTTCGGCCGAACACCTGACGGTGCTCGGCCAAACCGTTCGGCCATATGGCCGAACTAAGAGCGCATGGCCGAACGTTCCCCGAACGTTCGGCTAGCGCTGTGATTGGCCGAACGGGTCACGTGGTTCGGACCCGAACGCGCTCTGATTGGCCGAACTGTCACGTGGTTCGGGTAAATAAATACCCGAACCACGTCATATCTCCGCCATTTGTCTGTGGGTTTAGCTTTGGGTAGGCAGGCAGGGTAGTTCGCGCTCCAGCCACGCTAGCCAGGGTCCCCCCCAGTCATTGTGTGTCGCTGCTGGGAATAGTAGTACACCGCTCGCTCAGCATTCTGTTTACTGCCACTCTGTGTACCTCGCTCAGCCACACTATATAGCATTCTGTTTACTGCCACTCTGTGTCTGCTGGGAATAGTAGTACACCGCTTGCACAGCCACACTATATAGCATTCTGTTTACTGCCACTCTGTGTACCTCGCTCAGCCACACTATATAGCATTCTGTTTACTGCCACTCTGTGTCTGCTGGGAATAGTGGTACACCGCTCGCTCAGCCACACTATATAGCATTCTGTTCACTGTTCTGTGTCTGCTTGGAATAGTGGTACACCGCTCGTTCAGCCACACTATATAGCATTCTGTGTACTGTTCTGTGTCTGCTGGGAACAGTAGTACACCGCTCGTTCAGCCACACTATATAGCATTCTGTGTACTGTTCTGTGTCTGCTGGGAACAGTAGTACACCGCTCGCTCAGCCACACTATATAGCATTCTGTTCACTGTTCTGTGTCTGCTGGGAATAGTGGTACACCGCTCGCTCAGCCACACTATATAGCATTCTGTTCACTGTTCTGTGTCTGCTGGGAATAGTGGTACACCGCTCGCTCAGCCACACTATATAGCATTCTGTTTACTGTTCTGTGTCTGCTGGGAATAGTGGTACACCGCTCGCTCATCCACACTATATAGCATTCTGTTCACTGTTCTGTGTCTGCTGGGAATAGTGGTACACCGCTCGCTCAGCCACACTATATAGCATTCTGTTCACTGTTCTGTGTCTGCTGGGAATAGTGGTACACCGCTCGCTCAGCCACACTATATAGCATTCTGTTTACTGCCACTCTGTGTACCTCGCTCAGCCACACTATATAGCATTCTGTTTACTGCCACTCTGTGTCTGCTGGGAATAGTGGTACACCGCTCGCTCAGCCACACTATATAGCATTCTGTTCACTGTTCTGTGTCTGCTTGGAATAGTGGTACACCGCTCGCTCAGCCACACTATATAGCATTCTGTTTACTGTTCTGTGTCTGCTGGGAATAGTGGTACACCGCTCGCTCAGCCACACTATATAGCATTCTGTTCACTGTTCTGTGTCTGCTGGGAATAGTGGTACACCGCTCGCTCAGCCACACTATATAGCATTCTGTTTACTGTTCTGTGTCTGCTGGGAACAGTAGTACACCGCTCGCTCAGCCAGAGTATATAGCATTGTGTTTACTGCCACTCTGTGTACACCGCTCAGCCAGACTATATACCATTGTTTACTGACACTCTGTGTACACCACTCAGCCACACTATATACCATTGTTTACTGACACTCTGTGTACACCGCTCAGCCAGACTATATACCATTGTTTACTGCCACTCTGATTCTGCTGGGAACAGTAGTACACCGCTCGCTCAGCCAGACTATATACCATTGTTTACTGACACTCTATGTACACCGCTCAGCCAGACTATATACCATTGTTTACTGCCACTCTGATTCTGCTGGGAACAGTAGTACACCGCTCGCTCAGCCAGACTATATAGCATTGTGTTTACTGCCACTCTGTGTACACCGCTCAGCCACACTATATAGCATTGCGTACTCTGCCAGTCAGTGTGTATATTGCTGGGATCAGTAATACTCCACTCACCGTCAACCACTATATGAGCTCAACATGAGTTCCCCAGAGACCTCCGCTGTGAGCAGCACTCCCAACAACAGCAACAGCCAACGCCCCACGCAAGCTATAACATCCACCCCAGCAGCCAGTGGTCAGCAGCAGCCCTCCCCGGAGGAGAACGTTGTGTCCATCAGTCCGTCGCCAGAGCGATTAATGAGGGCTGCCATTGAGGAGATGATGGGGCCTGATGTGGAGGAGGAGGTCTGGCTCAGGCCAGCATCCCAAGTTAATGTTGAGGACGATGAGGGGTCTGTGTCTGGGGATGTTGGGGTGGCAGAGGTGGTGGGTGGGTCAGACTCAGGAGAAGAGTTGTATGATGAGGATGATGATCGGGACCATCTGTATGTGCCTCAGAGTCCGACCCCGGAAAACATGTTGTATCGTGTGTTTAGGTACTAAAATCTGCGTTCCCTCCCAGTAGTGTTGGGCGAACAGTGTTTGCCACTGTTCGGGTTCTGCAGAACATCACCCTGTTCGGGGTGACTATATAGCAGACTATATAGCATTGTGTTTAATGCCACTCTGTGTACACGGCTCAGCCACACTATATAGCATTGTGTTTACTTCCACTCTGTGTCTGCTGGGAACAGTAGTACACCGCTCACCCGCCACTGTATAGCATTGTGCTCTGTGTCACTGCTGACAATAGTGGTACACCGCTCACCCACCACTGTATAGCATTTCTGTACTGCCACTGTACTGCTGCCAGTCAGCGTGTACTTTAAGGATAAGTGAAATGAGGAAGAAATCCGGTGAAAGAGGGAGGGGCAAGGGAAGAGGTGTTTCCCCTGACGGTTCACGTACAGGCCACAGGGGAGCACCCAAGAAAACCCACTCAATACTGCCCATGTTGTCCAGGACAACAACCCTCACAGATCCAAAAGAACAGGACCAGATAATTACTTGGATGACCTCTCAAGCGTCCAGCAGTGGGTTAAGCAGCACCAGCACATCACGCACGAGGTCCGAGTCCTCAGCCAGTTAAAGTCTGGGCTTTCTTTGAAGACTGCACTGAGGATGTTACCATGGCGATTTGCAAGGTGTGCAAGACCCGCCTGAGCAGGGGGAAAAGTATTAACAACCTCTCCACCACCAGCATGAGCCGCCACATTCTATCCAAACATCCCACTCTGTGGGCAAACGCGGCAGGACAGGGTACCACCAGCAACACTGCCTCCCTTGGGTTCACCAGACTCACCACCAGACCCGCCTCAGCAGCAGCAGTAGCCCAGCCATTGCGTGGTTCACAACATTCACAAACATCAGACGATGCTGACACTGTCACTTTCCGGACTAGTGCTCTTGAGGTCTCCCAGTGTTCATCAAACACAACAACCAACAGCCCTTCGGTGTGCAGCGCTACGGTTGAGTTGTCTGTTTCTGAGATGTTTGAGCACAAGAGGAAATTGCCAGCAAATGACCCCCGGGCCGTGGCAGTAACAGCCAGCCAGCATAGCCAAGCTTCTGGCCTGCGAAATGCTGCCATATCGAGTGGTGGAGACAAACAGCTTCAAGGGCATGATGTCAGTGGCCATCCCACGTTACGTGGTTCCCAGCCGCTACCACTTTGCGCGCTCTGCAGTGCCTGAGTTGCATGAGCACGTGGTCAGCTAAATAACCCGAAGCTTGAAGAATGCCGTTGCCTGCAAGGTTCACCTCACCACTGACACCTGGACGAGTGCGTTCGGCCAGGGTCGATACATCTCCCTTACCGCGCACTGGGTGAACCTTGTGGAGCCTGGCAGCGATTCCTCACCTGCTACGGCGCGGGTGTTGCCCACGCCGCAAACAGCTGGATAACAACAGCAGCACCTACCTCTCTGACTCCTTCTCCTCCAACGCATCTCAAAGCTGTACCTCATCCGGAAATGCTAACCCAGCACCAGCAGCAGTAGGATCGTGGAAGCAGTGCAGCACAGCTGTTGGGATGCGTCAGCAAGCGTTGCTGAAGCTGATCTTCCTTGGGGATAAGCAGCACACAGGGGAGGAAATTTGGAGGGGAATAAAGGAACAGACGGATTTGTGGCTGGCACCGCTGGACCTGAAACCGGGCATGAAGCTAGACACCTGGCACGAACTGGCAATGTACGCAATAGAGGTGCTGGCTTGCCCGGCAGCCAGCGTTATGTCGGAACGCTGTTTCAGTGCTGCCGGAGGCATCATCACAGATCGGCGTATCCGCCTCTCCACAGAAAATGCAGACCGTCTGACTCAAATTAAAATGAATCAATCCTGGATTGGAAACGACTACGCAACACTCCTGGACCCCAACCAAGTAACATGACCGATGAACATCTGGGATGGTTTAGCGTTTCCGGTCCCTGTTTATTGAACCTCTCATCTGTATTACATTTATGACTGCATGGCGGCAAAAAGCATTGCTGCTATATCCGCACGCTTTTTGTCCTCATGCAAGGCCTGGGTTGTTGTGTCTCACAAAGCGTGGCCTTCTCCTCCTGCGCCTCCTCCTGTTCCATCACGTGTGCTGCTGCTGCTGCTGGGTTACCGTTGCCGCGTGGTCCCTGTTTATGGAACCTCTTATCTTTATTACATTTATGACTACATGGCGGTACAAAGCATGCTATCCGCACGCTTTTTGTCCTCATGCAAGGCCTGGGTTGTTGTGTCTCACAAAGCGTGGCCTTCTCCTCCTGCGCCTCCTCCTGTTCCATCACGTGTGCTGCTGCTGCTGCTGCTGCTGGGTTAGCGTTGCCGCGTGGTCCCTGTTTATTGAACCTCTTATCTTTATTACATTTATGACTACATGGCGGTACAAAGCATGCTATCCGCACGCTTTTTGTCCTCATGCAAGGCCTGGGTTGTTGTGTCTCACAAAGCGTGGCCTTCTCCTCCTGCGCCTCCTCCTGTTCCATCACGTGTGCTGCTGCTGGGTTAGCGTTGCCGCGTGGTCCCTGTTTATTGAACCACTTATCTTTATTACATTTATGACTGCATGGTGGTACAAAGCATGCTATCCGCACGCTTCTTGTCCTCATGCAAGGCCTGGGTTGTTGTGTCTCAAAGCGTGGCCTTCTCCTCCTGCGCCACCCTCCTCCTGTTCCATCACGTGTGCTGCTGCTGGGTTAGCATTACCGGTCCCTTTTCCTGGAACCTCTTATATGTATTACATTTATGACTGCATGCCGACAAAAAGCATGTTACCTGTGCAAAGAAAACAGACATTTCCCGCATTTAAAAGACAGTTTTCCCTTTGAAACTTTAAAATCGATTTTCTCAAAAACTATAAGCTCTTTTTGCTAAATTTTTTTTTCCTCTTGTACCCACTCCCAAGGTGCACATACCCTGTAAATTTGGGGTATGTAGCATATAAGGAGGCTTTACAAAGCACAAAAGTTCGGGTCCCCATTGACTTCCATTATGTTCGGAGTTCGGGTCGAACACCCGAACATCGCGGCCATGTTCGGCCTGTTCGGCCCGAACCCGAACATCTAGATGTTCGCCCAACACTAGGCTCTTTGACACTAGAGCCCTTTTCCTGCATTTTAACGCAAAGTCCAAAGTTTGCGTTAACCAGGGTAAAATGAGAGTCCATAGACTTTCATTTTACCTTTCACACCCAACGCTGCGTTTTGGTGCGTGGCAGTTCAACGCACCCAGGAGCGTTGAACCGTCAAGAGGCGGCGTTTTTCTGTTGGGTGAATAATAGCTACCGCCGCTGATTGTGTCGTAGCGCAGCATCCCGATGACACGCCGCAGGCCATTCATCGTGTGCAGGAGAATGGCTCCTGCACGCTTTGTCTAATGTGAAAGAGCCCTGAGAAAGTATTTCATGAACACAGAAGATGCAGTATGCCCCCTGTACACTTCATGCAGTTGCCTGAACAGCCTGTGCCTAGAAACAGCCCTGGCCAACACATTTTGAAACTTTACTCACAATGCACTGTACTATATAAAACTGCTTGCCCAAAAAATAAAAGATTCTTAACTTATTCTTAACTTTCCAAATGACAATATGTATCCTTTTTAGATGGGCATCACATCTGTTGTTAGTATTGTTAAGTGTATTATTTAGCTAATAAAGTACTAGAAGTTTCTCCAGTGTCAACCATTACCTGGTCTATATTCCAAACTCCAGTAATTACCAGTAATCCGTGGCTGCTTAATTTACTACAGTGTTCTCTGACTTGATCAGTTGATGGCTCTCCGCAGAGAAAGAAGCTCCCACTCTGGTGACAGCTCTACCCTTTAAACACAGATCTCTGGGTCATGTGACTGGCTTTTCCAAAGGGACTTTTTCTGATACAGCTGCATCAAATATGAAAATTGTGTGAGCAATGGCATAGTTCTTTTTTCATCTTTGATGGCAATGAAAAATCTGGGTGGGTGAACCAAGACTTCAAGCACATATTTGACACAAGTTTCCCTGAAAGGACCACACACATTAGTCCCATAGTAAAATGCACTATGCATCGTCTTTGATGTTGCAGTCACTTACAGTATGCAGTAAGAATCTCACAGGTTTTGGACTAGTACATGTGCTCATGATGGATTCTCAATATTTCCTATATTCTTTACAAAAGCACCCCCTGGAAAAGATGTATACAAAAATGTCAGATGGACTCTCAGGCACGTAGCTAGAAAACATGGGGCACAATAGAAAATTTTTGGTTTTCAGGGCCCTCACAAGAAAATACCTTTGTCCTCCCCCCCCCCCCCCCCCCCCCAAAAAAAAAAAAAAAAAAAAAACACCAGTTATAGATAACCAGAGGTATCTCCCAGAGATATGTTCAGCTCAGAAACAGTGAACACCAGGAGGATCCCGGAAGACTGGACTATACAGAGGCTTCATTCTACTAAGGTATTTTGTTTGTTTTGTTCACTTTAGGTTCACTTTAAGGCTTAATAACTGTCAAGCAAAGAGATCAATGGTAAAAACAGGGAACACCAAGAGCCCCAATAGTGTAATTCGTACTGGACAAGGTGGCAATAAGTTTGTATTGCTAGATACTCACAAGTCAGGGTCACCAGCAGGCAACCACTGTAAAGGCAGGTGGGGAGATTGTCCTGACCCCACTCAGGATTAAGAAGTCGCTCTCTGTAGACAGGAAGAAAGGGTAGCAACCCTCCACCAAGGGTGGACTCAAAATTGTATACAATGAACAGAGGCGCCAAAAGTATAAGATTAGATTAAATGAGCTTAAAAACCAACTTAAATGGCAAAATTGAAGGAGGAAGTGGTGGTCTTACCTCCCTCAAGCAGATACGACAACGACTGCGATTCAGACAGTCAAACACATTTATTAGGAACTCCAAAAAGAAATGCAACGCGTTTCGCGGGTTCAACCCCGCTTCATCAGGCAATATAGGGAGGAGTATCAAACAATCTGCACAAGGATTCAAATTAAGTGCCTCTGTGACAGAGGCGCTTAATTTGAATTCAAATTAAGCGCCTCTGTGACAGAGGCGCTTAATTTGAATCCTTGTGCAGATTGTTTGATTAGTTAGTTTTAACACCAGATGTCAGATGTTTGTCCGAGATGATCTTAGACAATCAGGCTAAAAAATCTAGTGTCTCTACATTGCTCATTTCCACTAAACCAGAACCATAGAGATAGTGACATTGCAGCTACGGCTACATCTAGTAATAGCACAGAGCAAGCAAAAACAATTAATTAAGAGAATAACTTCTCGTTGGGGGTCACCCAGTCTTGGGATCTAGAAAAAGACTTCATTATCCACATTGTCTGACTTGCTGCTTCTGGAAGCAGGAAATTTGGGCGCATGAGGTGGATCCATCTGAAAATGGTGCCTGCAAATAATGGCACACGGTGTTGCCGCTAATCCGTTTGCCGCTTATCGCTATTTAAAGTTAAAGTCTTATTGTTATTTAATGTTAAAGCCTTATTGTTATTTCGCATTAACACACAGAACCCTCTTTGTACCTATCCCTAACCCCTAAACCCCCCCTAGTGGTGCCTAACCCTAACCACCCCCCTGGTGGTGCCTAACCCTAAGACCCCCCTGGTGGTGCCTAACCCTAACCACCCCGCTGGTGGTGCCTAACCCTAACCACCCCCTGGTGGTGCCTAACCCTAACCACCCCCCTGGTGGTGCCTAACCCTAACCATCTAACTAACATAAATGTTATGTTAAAGCGAACAAAATTTAATAATTTTGCCCCTGTTTAACTCTCTAGTAAGGCCTCATCTGGAATATGGAATTCAGTTCTGGGCACCACATTACAAAAAAGATATTGCAGTTTTAGAGCAGGTGCAGAGACGAGCTACAAAATTGATACGTGGGATGGAAGGTCTCGCTTACCAAGAAAGGTTAGATAAACTGGGTTTATTTAGTCTAGAGAAAAGACGCCTTAGAGGAGATCTAATTAACATGTATAAATACATCAGAGGGCAATATAATAGCTTGGCGGATGAGCTTTTTGTCCCTAGGCCTTCTCAAAGGACTAGAGGACATGAGATGCGCATGGAGGAAAAACGTTTTAGCCATTTATTTAGGAAAGGGTTCTTTACAGTAAGAGTGATTAGGATGTGGAATGCATTGCCACAGGAAGTCGTTATGGCAAACTCTATACCTGCATTTAAAGGGGGCTTCGATGCTTTCCTTGCGTTGAAAGACATCCATGGCTACAATTACTAGGTTATGCCTAATGATGTTGATCCAGGGATTTTATCTGATTGCCATCTGGAGTCAGGAAGAATTTTTCCCTTTTGGGGCTAATTTAACCATGCCTTGTGGGTTTTTTTTCGCCTTCCTCTGGATCAACAGGGGTATGTGGGGGACGGGCTAGAGTTGTACTTTGTACTGGTTGAACTCGATGGACGTATGTCTTTTTTCAACCAAAATAACTATGTAACTATGTTATTTATCAATAGCGCCCTACATAAGCCAAACTGCAGACTTTATTTAACTGCAAAACGGTGAATGGATTTAAGGTAACACTGTCAAGGTTAGGATTAGGCACCACTGGGGGGGTCTTAGGGTTAGGCACCAGGGGGGTCTTAGGGTTAGGCACCACCAGGGGAGATTTAGGGTTAGGCACTGCCATGGGGTTCTTAGGGTTAAGCACCACCAGGGGGGTCTTAGGGTTAGGCACCAACAGGGGGATCTTAGGGTTGGGCACCACCAGGGGGGTCTTAGTGTTAGGCACCACCAGGGGGGTCTTAGGGTTAGGCACTACCAGGGGGATCTTAGGGTTAGGCACCACCAGGGAATCTTAGGGTTAGGCACCACCAGGTGGGTGTAAGGGTTAGGGATAGGTAGAGAGGGAGTTCTGTGTGACAGTATGGTTAGGCTTAGTTGTAGTAAAATGTTAGTAATATTTACTAATGTTTTACTACAGTTATTACGAACGTACTTATATTTTTTATGATTTGATTTTTTGAAATATGTGAATTAAGTTTTAATCTGTACTAAATGACTTTTTAAATGTTTATCAATTTTATAATAAAAATTGTTACAAAATATTGTTTAGAAACTTTATAGTAGTATAAAATGTAAAGATATGTTTTTGGTCATAAAAAATAAATAAACAACAAACAGTACTTAAACATCGTTTATGTAAAATCCGTTTTAAATCATAATAATTATAATCATCATTGTGAATATACAAACGTTATTGTAATTTTCCGTCTATAATTACAGAGAATAGTGTTTTACCAATTTCATAGACATTTCATAGACATTATTTAATGATTTGAATTTGTAAAACATTATTGTAAACGAAATACTAAAATATAATTGTTTTATAAACGATATTTCAGATTAACGTTTACACCAGGGGCCCTTTTTTCCCGATGCCCTTTTTGCATGTATGCGCTGCTTCTTGCACAGAATGATCTGGCTGTTCAGTCTCTGCTGCATACAGTAATCTGTAAATAAAACTGATGCGTTTCATATTCTCTATACATAATTGATGTCAAAAATGCATTTAAAATGAATTAATTCAGCTCTAGTTGCAGCAAGCGGGGAATGGTAAGGCTAAGTGAGAGCAGGTCATTGTGTAACAGGGGAAAGGCCATTTGGAGCAGTATGGCTGACAGTGTATACAAAGGATTATTTATAGCTGGGGATTTCGGTGGAAACTGACAAGATCTCATATATGCCAGCTACTTGCTTGCTGCACTTGCACAAAGGACCTTTGCTGTGTGTCTTCCCCATGGTTCAGAGAAACAATGCGCAAAGAAGAGCAGGTCAGTCATGCTCAAAGCTCACATTTCCTATAAGACGGGTTCTCTGAAATGGGATCAACACTAGTAAGGCATGACGTCAGTAGGTAACATAATCCATCTGTGCCTGCTGGTGACTCATTCATTCAACCAACACATCAAGTCATTAAATCAGAGCAGTACTAGCGCAAATGTATTTCCGTTCTCAGCTATTTAGAATGATCTGCAAATGTACGTTATTCCTGCCCGCACCGCGTATATTTGCATCAAACTGTTACATCAACACCATGCACGGCTTTAGAACAAGGTTAGCAGATGCACCTTTAAGAGGCAAACCGCACTGAGAACTAAGGATGATCCAAGTCCTCCACACACAGCTGAAATCATAACTGTCCCTATGCTATGGCTGCTAATGGATAAAACACATCTGCTTGTATGACATCACCACACACTCGGGCCTCAATGATGTCATTAAAGATGTATTGTACTTTGACATCAAATGAGTAGCTGTGTCCAGAGTAAAAATGACTCTTGCCCTAGATGAGAACTGTATGGTCATGACTGATTATGGAATCTCCAGAGATCTGCAAGTGTGTCTACTAAACACGAACCATTTCTTCATTATAAATGTCTTAAGTAAGAGGTCGAAGATGGCTGTCATCACCTGAGTCATATTGAAACACAGTAGTGGTTTTTAAAATTTAGCAGCAGTGTGTTTGCAGTCTCATGCAGGTATCCACAATGGGATTTTTTTATTATAATTACAGTGTCTGAGATTTAACAAAACTGCCACTAATTAACAAACCTCTCAGCAACTCTGACTAAAATCCAATTGATCCAGGGGAGACAAGACAAGACAATTAACATTTATATTGCGCTTTTCTCTTAATGGACTCAAAGCGCCAAAGTTACAGCCACTAGGTGCACACTCAGTAGGCAGTAGCAGTGTTAGGCAGTCTTGCTTAATGTCTTCTTACTGAATAGGTGCTGGCTTATTTAACCACTTGATGACCCAGCCTTTACCCCCCCCCCCCCTTAAGGACCAGCGCTAATTTTGCTGATCTGTGCTGGGTGGGCTCTACAGCCCCCAGCACAGATCAAATACCAGGCAGAGCGACCAGATCGCCCCCTTTTTTCCCCACTAGCGGGATGATGTGCTGGGGGGGTCTGATCGCTCCTGCCTGCGTGTGGCTGGCGGGGGGGGGGGGCACCTCAAAGCCCCCTCCACCGCAGGATTCCCCCTCTCCCTCTCCTCCCTCCCTGCCTTGGAGATTGGAGGCTGCACAGGAACGGATCTGTCCTGTGCAGCCTCTAACAGGCTCCTGCCTGTCATGTGACAGCGATCCCCGGCCGCTGATTGGCCGGGATCGCTGATCTAGTACAACGCTGCTACTGTTAGCAACGTTGTACAAATGTAAACAATGCAGATTATTTCCGCTTGTGTTTACATTTAGCCTGCGAGCCGCGATCGGCGGCCCGCAGGCTATTCACGGAGCCCCCCGCCGTGAATTGACAGGAAGCAGCCGCTCGGGCGAGCGGCTGTTTCCTGATTAATTAGCCTGCAGCTGGCGACGCAGATGTGCGTCACTGGTCCTGCAGCTGCCACTTTGCCGACGCGCGGTATGAGTGCGCGGTCGGCAAGTGGTTAATAGGACTAGTCGACATCTGAACCCTGCTCTCCTGTGTCAGAGGCATATCTTAATAACAGACAATTTTAATGAATCTAGTCCAAGTTTACGGTATCCCTAAAGGTACTTTTACACTAATATGTTGCATTATAATGGACACTGTTTTGCGAAATGTATTGCAGTGCGAGATTGTCTATGAAAAAGTTCACACCTCATCAGATGCAATGAAGGTGCATAGTGCACAGTGTTCAGTTGCTTCTTTGCGTGTTACAAATGTTGTTTTTGGTCGCTTTTTATGTACGCTATAATGCAACACAATGCAATGTCCCAGTGTGAAACCAGCCTATTGCTATCTTCCTTGGAGATACTTGGGGATCTCTGAAGAAATATCTGGATCCTCTAGGAATCATTGGAAGTTCAAACCATTTAACTACACGGTTTAGAAACAACTACCTTGTGGTGCAGTGAGGGTCACATTGTAGTCACTTCCTGTCTGAGTCAGGACTGAGTCAGCCACTTACATACCTGATATTTAACTCTTTCAGTAAGAGAAAGAAAAAAAAGGAACACAGCATAGTTATTTGTGTGCTAGGCACTGTACATACACATGTCTATCTCATCATGTCACATGTCACTTCGGGTATCCTTTAAACAATCTCAGTCTGGCAAAGGGAATTTGGACAGGCTGGAGAGTCTTGTTAATATTAATTATTGTTTTGCCAAAGTCACTATCTGCTTCACGTTGTTACATTTGCATTAGTTTTCTCTGGCGCCTCTAGTTTCCCCTTAAAAACAGGTAAGTTGTCTTCTCCCTCAGAAACTGGCCTTCGTGCTTGTAAACCTGAGCCAATCCATAAGCCACCTTTTGGGAAATTGATTATTTTAACTGATTTTCCTTCAGTGATCAGTTAGTTGAAAACAACTGTTAAAAGTATGCCTGTGTAAAATTGCGCTCCCACCACACACACACACACACACACACACACACACACACACACACACACACACACACACACACACACACACACACACACACACACACACACACACACACACACACAACCCATGCCTAAGCGCACACACACACACACACACACACACACACACACACACTACCCATGCCTTAGCACACACACACGCCTTGGTAGCATTTTCCTTTTAAACAATACCAGTAGCCTGGCAGCCATGCTGATCTATTTGGCTGCAGTAGTGTCTACTTCACAGCAGAAACAAGCATGTGGCTAATCTTGTCAGATCTGACAAAAATGTCAGGAACCCCTGATCTGCTGCATGCTTGTTCAGGGTCTATGGCTTAAAGAGAACCCGAGGTGGGTTCTAAGAATACTATCAGCACACAGAAACTGGGTCTGCATATAATGCCCAGCCTCTGTTGCTATACTGTTTCCCCCCAGGCCCCCCTTGCGCTCTGCTATGCCCCCATAAATCAAACGCCACGCTATCGACACACAGCATGTCGCAGTCAGCTGTTTACCTTTTGCAGAGTCAGTCTCGCCGCTCCCCCGCCTCCTCCATATCGCCGCTCCCTGCCTGCATCCCTTCCCTCCAATCAGCGGGGAGGGAAGGGACGCAGGCAGGGAGCAGCGACATAGAGGAGGCGGGGGAGCGGCGAGACTGACACTGCAAAAGGTAAACAGCCGGCTGCGACACGCTGTGTGTCGCTAGCGTGGCGTTTGATTTATGGGGGCATAGCAGAGCGCAGGGGGGGCCTGGGGGGAAACAGTATAGCAACAGAGGCTTGGCATTATATGCAGACCCAGCCTCTGTGTGCTGATAGCATTCTTAGGACCCACCTCGGGTTCTCTTTAAGTTGTTAGAGGCAGAGGATCAACAGGTTGCTCAATGCTGGATGTTTTTGAATTTTTTGTGCATTTTAACCTCTTGAGCCCCAGAGATGTATACCACCCTAATGCTTAGCACCCAAATGAATTTTACCTCCTTTTCTTCTCTCAAATAGAGCTTTCTTTTGATGGTATTTGATTACTGCTATTTTTTTTATTAATTAAAAAAGAAAACATTTTTTGCAAAAAGAAGTCTTTTTTTTATCCCCCCTCAATTGGCCCTAGACTACGTTGCATACACTACACTATAAATATATAGAGACATATGTTTATAGTAGGGATAAATTAGATTGTGAGCCCCTCCAAGGGACAGTTAAATGACAAGACTAAATTATCTACAGTGCTGCGCAAGATGTCAGCGCTATATAATATTGAAATTTAAATTACAAAAAAAAAACAGCCTGCCAGCGCTGATCAGCAGCTGGCAGGCTGATCGCGGGTGCCCGCTGTGTACAGTGACGCTCAGGTGAGCTCTCGTCAAATCTAGTTCCTCGCGAGATGATGTACATATGCGTCGTGAAGGAACGAGAGAGACGCTGTCCCGCCGCAATCCTGAGTAAGGCAGTCGGAAATCTGTTAAATGAACTCAGCAAGATTCATTGCAAAATGACATCTGAGCCTGAATCCTCCTTTCAGCACAAAAGAGGGGTGTATTGTTTACATACATTAATACTCAATAAAAGGTAATTCTATTTTCTTCTCTACCTGCAACACTACAGTATTTAATAAACTAAGAATCCAATTCTTCTATAAACCATCCATCCTGCAAGTGCTGACATGAGCCAACCACCAGTAATTCAATTCCCAGTCAATAATTTGATTTATCACATGAAGTACACCCTGCTCATGCATTATACTTACCAGCCATTTATCTGCCAATTGTGACTTCCCCACCCTTACCCTGCCGCCTGCCTTACAGAACAGAGCACAGAGTAGCATCATATTCCATCCCATTCTATTAATAAAACCTTACTTTTTATTTTCCTGGCTCCCACATTTAACTCTATTTACTAACTTTTCTTCCTGGACACGCTAACTGTCCCCAGTAGGAAACCGAGCCCAAGGTTGTTTCCTACTGGCTGTTGCCTAGGTTCCCCTTGAGCAGTTTTACATCTAATTAATAAAAAAAAGAAAAAAGAAAGAAAGTGCATAGAAGCAGAACGGCATATGTAGAAAATAGCCCATACAGCAGTCTCATAAAAATAACAATGTTTTTAACTTTTAAAAGAAAACTGACCTAAGCATATAAGGGTAGATATGTACTAAAGACCAGTTAAAGAGAACCAGAGACGAAGCACCCTCATGTATTTTATTACATTTATCAGTGGGAACATGACAGTAAACACCTACCCTGCTTTTAGTTTCATTCTTATCTGCTTAATTAGTCTATTAGCAGCTGTGATAAGAATCCACTGGCTCAGTCTAGGTTTGACCTGGAATCATTATAGCTGAGTCACTCTTCTGTGGAGTCTTTTCAAGCCCAAGCCTTCCACCACCTGGCTCAGATTTCCTGCTTTGCATACTGAGAGCTGTGATGACATGGGAGGGGCTGCTGCTGCTGAGAGAGAATCTCTGAAACAGACAAGTATGGCTGCAATATGATCTGTGTGCTCTGTGTGCACTCTGCATAATGATGATGACTGCAGTTTCATTCCTATGAGAGACACTTCCTACAGGCAGCTGCACATCATACCAAAATGAAAGCACACAGATGAAAGGCTGCAGCAGCCTTTCTCATATAGCCTAGATAGCAGCCTAGTCTCATATAGCTTAGACAGCACATCCAGAACAACTCATAACCCGGAAGCAGAAGGGATATGAGCCGGTGGCCAAATTTGATTTTTCCCGGAGCAATAATGGATAAAAAACACTAAAAAAGGCACACCAGAGCTGCGAAATTATCAGGTAGAGCATTTATTCTTTACAAGCTATCGACTGATATGTTTATTTTGTGTGAAACGTTCATCTCTGGTTCCCTTTAAGTTTATAATCTGCATGTGAAGTGCTCAGAAGCCAGGCCACAACCAGCAAAAGTGTGAAAACATAATCCATCTTAGCGCGCTTGAAGACTGTCATATACATAACACCTCTAAATATTGCCAGAACGTATGTCTGTTCTCCATTGCATTTACTTTGTTTGATATTATGTATTGTGCTTTATGTCTCAGTACTTTGTAACTTCAGCACCTTGAAATCAGCACTTTTGGACTCAGCACTTTCACTGGGGTCTCCCTTGACGAAGCCCCATCCAGGGTGAAGCGTAGGAAACTTTTGTGGCGTTATTAGTCACTGATCATTTAATGTAGTCCAAGTGGACTTTGGCCCTACTCATGCATACTCATAGCCACAGTCCACATGAATGTTACTATTTGATGATCACCTGGTGGACTTTGGCCCTTCTCATACATACTCGTGGCCACAGCCCACATGTACGTCACTATTTGATGACCACATGGTGGACTTTGGCCTTACTCATGCATACTCGTAGCCACAGCCCGCATGTATGTTACTATTTAATGACTACCTGCATCGTTTATGGCACTTTATACATCCTTTGATTTTGACATTAGATATACTGTACTAGTAAAAGTTACATTTTAACATTTGTTATAAAGGTTTTGTACAATCACAAATATCATTCCAATTTCAATACAGTACCTGTAGATACGCATGTCCAGGAAGCACACACGCTTCCTGGACATACGAGAGAGAGGTTACTGTCGCTGATGCGGGGAGACCTGACGGATGGTAGCTACAGGATACGTGAGATATGCTGTTATTGTTCTTTTATCTGGTACGCAGTACTTTTTATGGGGCATTGAGCCACATTAAATGAACATTTTATGCCATGAGAGGCAGTCTTTTTATGTTTTGTTTTAGAAACTGGATTGCAGTGTGTTTGTGATACGCTTATTCCAAGAATCCTTTTGGTGAGCAGGGAATTAAAGGGGGGCGTGTGACCCCTATCCTGAATGCAGTGGTAGTTCAATCCTGCACAGTGTGTTTGTGACACAAGGGTGTACTGTACTTGGAAGATTACCCGCTATGTGGTTGATTCTGCTTCCTTAGGGATACGTATTCACTGGCTTAAACTGCAAGATCTACCATACGCGCTACTGCATCTAACCTAAACCTTGGAGGAGAACTTTTTGATCTTACTCTTTAGCAGCAAGCAGCAAACTGGAGAATTAGATGTTATAGTGTGGTGAGCGCTGTATCGTTTTGACTGAATAGTGAGGTACAATCAACACCATCACCAACACCATCTATAAATACAACTCATGATTCATGAAGGTGTTTAATCACCCTCAACACAACAATGCACTAAAACAGAAAAAATGAAAGATACAATGAACAAGTTAAGAACTAACTTGGCACCTACTGACCCTGGGCTCCATGGCAACCACTATGTTTGCTATGGTTATTGCCATGCCTCTGTTGACTGCACCCCCTTATGTTTGGCATCTCCTGCCTAATGCACAACCTAGGCTCGGTTTATTCCCCATTTGTCTATAAGGATATGTGCCCCATTGTGAATGTGTTCATCGGTTGTATAGGCTTTGTTACCATACATGCATGGCTAGCATAGGGACCCCAGAAAATGATTGACCTTGCCATGGCTCTAGGGCCCACCCTCATATCTATGGATACGTGTACACAACAGTTATTTTCGGAGGTTTGATGTGTATCCACTAGCTTCATGTGAGTTGATTCAGGGTCCTTTCAATGTTTGCAGTATGTATTCACTAAGTTTGGGAAATAGTAAAGAATATAAGCGATCCAGTAACCCCTGAAAGTTTTTTTTCAATAATGTGTCTGCTATCTGGCTGCAAACCTCACCGATTTACGTCAGGGCATAGAATGGCTCGCTGAAAGGTTAATAGAAGCAGAGGAATGTACCAGGCTAGCCAATGAATATAGCAGCAGCTGCGTTTAGGGAGATAGAATTTATTGGCTAACTACACAAATAGGAAAGTACAAGCTTTTTAAAGTTCAATATTTTTTCTTCAGATGTGAACATCTAAAGAATGAGCTCTGAAGATCTGAAAGCTTGCCCTTTCCTGCCTGCATAGTTAGCCAATAAATGGTATCAACCTCGACCCAAACACACTGAAAGTTTAGCGTCAGTGAAACAGAGTTTTGCTAATACTACCATAGCTGGATTTGAGGCAAGGCCACAAACGGCCATGGCCTAGGGTACCAGGAAGCAAGGGGTGGGCAGCGGGCTGGCACACTAAGGCAGTTAAACTGCCAAACATGTAAACCACAGTAGTCATATACCCAATTCGTGGACGCCCTGCTTCCACAGGGGCAAGCAGTGGAGCAGTGGTCCTCTACTACCTCAATCCTGTGCGGTGCTCCCCAAGCAAAGCACAGAATGGGGGAAGCACAGGACGTGGGAAGTACACAGGATAAAGAGCAAAAGACAAGAACACCGGACCAGGGGAACAAATGGGACAGGAAGAGCACACAGGATGAGTGGTGCACAGGTCGGGGCGGTTGGGGGAGGGGGGGGTAACAGTGGGACTTGGGCAGTAAAGTGTCCAAATTTGGCCCTGCACACCACAGAAAGAATGTGTCTTTAAAGGAAACCAGAGACGAGTTAATATAAAAGATATATATATACCTAATTCTTCCTCTAGCCCCATCCACATGGATCGCCCCCATGCCGCCATCCTCAGCCTTCTCCAGCTTCCGTACCAGCAGCCGCCAGAGAGATATGTAGAGAGCGCACTTTTCTTGCGTCGGACTGGCTGCGACTGGCCGAAGTTACGGGACCCGGTACCGGAGCTGGAGAAGACTGAGGACAGCGGCGTGGCAGCGATCTGTGCAGACGGGGCTGGAGGAAGCCCCAGGTATGTATAAAACTTTTATAGTAACTCGTCTCTGGTACACTTTAATGTATTCTTTAAAAATAAGGCCTCTTCTGCCTTATCGAGAAACACAAGTGTCATTGCAACGCACAATTCATCTAAATGCGCCTGTGATTTCCAGGAAATTATCGGCAACCATGCATTGCGATTCTGCAGTGAATTGCAATGCATGGATGGGAACAGCAGACAGTGCAGTCTATGCAACAGCCTACATGTATGCTCTTTTTCAGGATGGACATGCAAATCGCATACAATGCACATCAATGGAAATGCGAAAACAAAGTTAATTGCATACAAATTCATGTAAATTAACTTCTTTGATATGAAAAAGTCGGAATGTAAAATTTTACCTAAAAAATGTGAACAAGTAAAGAGAGCAGGATGCGGGTAAATTGCAAAATGCAGAATCGCAAATATGAAACTTTAAAAAAAAATAGACCAAAAAAATGCATGGATAAGTGTGAAGGCACCCTTAAGGGCTGCTTTCCGCTAGCTGCAATTTCCTGCCCAAGAACATGGGCTTGCTAATGGAAATCACTCATAAATGTTTTCAGTAGTGCAATGCGATTGCGACATAATTCTACCCTAACACAGATATTGGTCCTGTTGCATTTTTAGTCAAATTGCCCTTATAGGAGCAAAGCAAAATCACTTAGCAATTGTGGTGCTACGCAGTTTTCTTGCAATCCAGCAATAAGAAGATTTAACTAATACTTATAATTCTTCCATCAAAAATCGCACACACATTTGCTCCACAATCCTTGCTGGATCGCACGCCTCTCCTGCTAGCAGCATGTGCAGTTGCTATTTTTAGAATCGTGATACCTAGTGTACAATAGCCTTAAAGGGACACTTAAGTCAAACAAAAAAAATGAGTTTTACTCACCTAGGGCTTCCAATAGCCCCCTGCAGCTGTCCGGTGCCCTCGCCGTCTCCCTCCGATCCTCCTGGCCCCGCCGGCAGCCACTTTCTGTTTCGGTGACAGGAGCTGACAGGCTGGGGACGCGAGTGATTCTTCGCATTCCCAGACACATTAGCACCCTCTATGCTGCTATATGGTATATGTTATATGCTATAGCAGCATAGATGGCGCTATTGTGGGCCGGAACGCGAAGAATCACTCGCGTCCCCAGCCTGTCAGCTCCTGTCACCGAAACAGGAAGTGGCTGCCGGCGGGGCCAGGAGGATCGGAGGGAGACGGCGAGGGCACCGGACAGCTGCAGGGGGCTATTGGAAGCCCCAGGTGAGTAAAACTCATTTTTTTTTTTACTTAAGTGTCCCTTTAATAGCATAAATGTTAGGGCTGGTGCACACCAAGAGCGCTTCTGAGAGCTTTTAAAAACGCTAGTGCTTTGAAAAGTACTTGGCTAATGTATATGAATGGGGTGGATCACACCAGAGCGATGTAATTTTCTTCCATTCGCAAATGCGGGTCCTGCAGTATTTCTGCGCATTTCTGAGGCAATTCAGGCTCGATGAGAGGTATAGGAAAGTGAAAAATACCTCTGGAAAGCACTAGAACAGAGTGATTTTCCAAATGTTTTTGTTACAGAAGCTGTTCAGTTTCAGCTCTACTGTACAAACAATAAAAAATTATTAGAAAATCGCTCTGAAAAATCACTTCAGAAAGCGCTGAGCATTTGCGTTTACGCTAGTGCTTTTGGTGTGCACTGGCCCTCAGTTCACTAACCATCCAGCAATCCCGTTATGTTCTGCTATGAATCAAGTGAGGGTAATGAAATAAAACACCTCTTAGGCCTTGTTCACATTGCGTTCCATTTGCGTGTCCATCCACGTTGAGCTGTTTTTGAGGCGTCTTTTTTGTTCCGATTCCTGGTGCTTGGGTGGGCGATTTGTTTTTGTGCTCAGCGGTTTTCTAATTCACTCCCTGACGCAAGTCAGAAACTGAACTCTTTGACCTGGAAAAGAATAAATACAATGTATTTATTCTTAAAAACGTGAGCGCAATCGCCTTATTGCTCGTTTTTGTATGCATTCGCCAATTTTCCTATCCCTTCCGTTGAGGTGGAATCACCCCGAAAATGGAACACGCACCGCTTTCCTGGCCGCACCGCGCATGACCAGCGCTGATATGAACCTTCTCATAGACATTCATTGCCCACGCGGTTGGGGAGCATTTTTAAAAACCGCAGGCAGCCGAAAAAAACCTGAAAACGCCTGCAGTATGAACAAGCCCTTAAAGTAAACCCGAGGTCAAAATAAACTGATGATACAACAATTATGTCTATCTTCCTACTCCTCTCTCCTACTCCTAAACATGACATTTTTAGACAACCCATGGTTTTATTTTATATTTAAATATTTACAAAATATTTTATTGTCTTTGCTCAACGGCAGTCTATTAAGTGTCCCAGAGTTAAAATACATGAAATATTGACCTTTTTCTATCTCTTATCTGCCCTTTAGAAGTTGTATTCTGCCAGAAAAAAAGTTTAGCTGTCACTTGCACACCTGAAAATTAACGCTTTCAGGCAGCAAAATAAGAAAAGAAACAGCCTGGTTATTAATATGTTGTGCACTATAAATACACATGTTCATCTCATAATGTCACATGTTGCCTCTGGTACTCTTTGATAGTCCTTATGACTATTCAGCTTTCTACCAAGCAGATGTGGATCTCAGCAGCACTGATTGGACAGAAGTGTCATTCATTAGCGTTGGTTTAAATATGGTTCCTCTTCATCACCCACTTCCTGCAGTACCAGAGCTTGTGGCTGCAATCTTTTCGCACAGCTGTCTGTGGCTCAACCCCTAGCAGTCTGACCGGCATAAGGAAGCTGAGCCATGGAAGAGCAGCCTCACCTACACAGTCTGCTGTTATTTGTACTATTGCCATTCATGCTAGCAGATTTTATTTTTATTGCAGACGCCATTATGGTCCTCTGCTTATTAAAGAGAATCTGTATTGTTAAAATCGCACAAAAGTAAACATACCAGTGCGTTAGGGGACATCTCCTATTACCCTCTGTCACAATTTCGCCGCTCCTCGCCGCATTAAAAGTGGTTAAAAACTGTTTTAAAAAGTTTGTTTATAAACAAACAAAATGGCCACCAAAACAGGAAGTAGGTTGATGTACAGTATGTACACACATAGAAAATACATCCATACACAAGCAGGCTTTATACACCCTTCCTTTTGAATCTCAAGAGATCATTTGTGTGTTTCTTTCCCCCTGCATCTCTCATGCACTGAAGTTGCTCTTTTCTTCCTGCAAACAGCTTTGCCCTTGTCTGTAATTCCTCAGTATGTGAAAGCCCAGCCAGCTCAGAGGACGATTTATCCAGCTGATTAGAGCAGCTTCTCTCTTCTCTCTTATCTAAATAACACACAGGCAGTATGCATAGAGGGGCCAGGAAGGGTGAGTTCATAGCAGAACCACAAAACTGAAGAACTTGGCAGCCTTCCAGACACAGGCCGACAAGTCTGACAAGAGAGAGATAAGTTGATTTATTACAGAGATGGTGATAGTAGAAAGTGCTGCAGTTAGCCAGAAAACATTAGAATAGCTTTTGGAACTTGTAGGATGATAAAAAACAGGATGCAATTTTTGTTACGGAGTCTCTTTAAACACTAAGGGCTGTGATCCACTAGAACGCTTTTGGCCGCATTTTTGGATTGCGGCCGGGCAATCACCGGCGATTTCAAAAACACTTTGCCAATGAAAGTGAATGGTGGTAAACCCAGTGGAGTGACTAGGATTAGAGCTAATCGGAATTGCAGGACATGCAGCATTTTCTGAGCGTTTGTGCTGTAATGTAAAGAATTGAAGCACGGGAATTGCTTCTGAAATTGCTTACAAAACGCTAGCACAAAACGCTAGCAATTGCAATTCCTAGCAGGTTCCTGGCCTTAGGCTGGGCTCACACTTATTAAAATGTGTGTGCATTTTCCGAGAACGCATTTCCCACATATCTAATGAAAGTCAGTGGAGAATCACACATATGCTAAAGTTATGTTTTTCGCATACGCGTTTTCGCATGTGTGAACAAAACATACTTCTTGCAGCATAAATTTACACGTAATATCCGATTTTCCATTGACTACCTGTGGTAAAACAAGTGTCCGAAAAATGAGCATGTATTTAATTCCAAAAAAAAACACGCGAAATAATGGCCAGTTTTTGGGGCTTTTTGCAATAATAACTGTATCTAAAGGTAGCCGTTTGGAAGCAAACATTGGTTATTGGAAATTCTCCTCACAAGGTGGTAGTATGGCCGTTGTTGTTATTGTGGTAATGTGGTGTGTAATGCAATAATGCAATCTAGATTAGCCTGCTGTATAATTTTTCTTTCAGCAAGAGGTCAATAGAGCTGGGCAAGAAACAAAGAATGATGATGGTATAAACAAGCTGGCAATCTGCCAAAGTGTGAATATAGTGTCCCCTGAATGAGACATCGCACGTCACTCATCTTCCCCACGCAGTTACTCACGCTGGCAATTTACTGCACATTACTTATACATGTCATCATTAAGGAACCTGACGCGAGAGGAATATGTACACCAATCAGCTATAATGCTGATTTTTATATTACAAGGGCACCTGTCTAGGGATTCCGTTTATTGAACAGCAAGTAAATAATCAATTCTGAAAAATGATTTATGGTAACTAGATCATAATGTCTCCAAAATGGCAGGTCTTGTGGGGTGTTCTTGTATGTAGTGGTTAGTAGCTACTACAAGTCGTCCAAGGAAGGACAACCAGTGGGCGTGTAACTACCAGCGAAAATAGTATGGGGCCCCTTCCTTAAAGAGAAACTCCAACCTAGAATTGAACTTTATCCCAATCAGTAGCTGATACCCCCTTTTACATGAGAAATATGATGCTTTTCACAAACAGACCATCAGGGGGCTCTGTATGACTTATTTTGTGCTGAAACCCCTCCCACAAGAAGCTCTGGGACCGTGGTACTTTTGGCAGTTTGTTACAATGTAACAAGGTTCACAGACAGGAAATAGCTTTTTACAGCTGTCTCTAACAGCCAAAACAGCTAGGAGCAGCTACATAACCTGCCCACAGTAAAAATGTCACCACGTAATAAATGTCAGAATGTAAATCGGGGAGAGGAAAGATTTTACAGTGAGCAAACACTGACTAAATCATTTATACATAATTATGGTAAAAATGAAGCACTTTTTTTACTACATTATTTTCACTGGAGTTACTCTTTAAGAAGCAATCCCCCTGCCCATAAGTTTGCATAGTATAATCCCTCCCCCTTCCTGCAACCCATTAATACACTTCACTCCTCTCCCCTGCTTTATGCTTTAGAATCTCCCCACTCTTCCCCCAGCGCCACCTCCACACATTGTAGAGTTGCACAGCTGAGCATTATATTTACCTGCTCTTGCCCTGCCTGGTCTTCTCTGTTTTTCCCAGCAGAAGTGTGCTCCCTGCTTGCATACCCCATGTAAGGTCTCTCCGCCACTTATGGCGGCGGAACACCGAGACCCATGCTGAGGCGCAAGCCTCTGGGTCTCGGCGGGGCTCTGAGGTCAATGGAGCGCATGACACTCAGTTCCCATTGGCTAAGCGGCGGACACGTCCTCAGTACGTACTCCGCCGCTGTAAACAGTGAACACGTGTGTGATGGTGTGTCAGATGACCTGCTGACAAGCCGCTTAGTAATTGGGCACTTTGGATTCCATTTTGTCCTGATTGCCGTGATAGCTCATGCTGGGCTTGTTGCTGAGACTGCGTTCACAGCTGTTTGATCTTGTACCGACTTGTCTGTATCTTGACCAACCTTATTTCCAGATTGATCTCCTGTTGCCGACCACCGTTTATTCCTGACTACGCTCTCTGATTGGATTACCCGTTGCAGACTCTGCTTGTTTCTGGATTTCCATGACTGCTGCCTGGATCGACCCCTGTTTAAAGGTGTTTCCCATGAACTCTGACTAGACTGACTTTGAACTGACCACGTTATCTGTAAAGTGTTTGAACTGCCTACAAACCTACCATCTTCAGCCTGTCAACATCTGGCTATCATCTGGACTGCTTCAAACTCCAAGCCTCAAGTGACTATATATTTGAGTATTCTGTGCTTGTACTACTCATACTGCTTTATTTGGTGAATAATCAGGGCCGGATTTCTGGCAAGGCCACATAGGCCATGGCCTAGGGCACCAGAAATTTGGGGGCAGCTCAGTGAGGGGCTGTAAAGCTGTTCTATGCAGCCATCCCTATCTACAAGGACAGCTTTAATCTTTGAACTCTCTGTCCTGTACTTGTGTTGTCCCTGCGAGCCCTGTAATCTCTATCCTGCAGGTATACTTCAGCCTAACTCTCATGGTGACTCAATGGGTCCATCATTAACGAGATGGCAAACATAAAAGTTCTTAAGGAAAACATAACTTATAATCTATACGCGTATTGCTGAAATGGTTATTGTCTGTGACTTCCAATGATGGAAAGTAAGTAGAATTCTCGGGCACATAGAGATAACAACAATAAGTATAGTTGGCCTTGGGCGGTAAAAAGTACAAATCCGGCCCTGTGAATACTATCTGTCAATCTGTATGTTCATCTGCCTGCAGGGTATTGTAGAATTGTATTAGGTAGGAGTTTGCGCAGGTGTTACAGGCTGGGCTATAGGTCAGTCACATGAGCATACAGCCTGACCTATAGTCATTGACCAGGCAAGCCTGACACCCCAGACTCCCGATAACCCCAGACTCCCGATACATGTCATGTGATTTGGGGGGTTGCAAGGTAAACAGTGGAGAGTGTGGCTGCCGGGGGCAGGAGACCTGATGTAGCGCTAGATTAGGTAAATATAGTGCTCCACTGTACACTGATATAATGACTAAACATATTATCTGTGTAGCAAGTATTTCTTGTTCATCCATTTCTCACATTTAACCTATCATTATCCCCCTGCATGGGGACTCTTTGCAATAGTTGATTTGTATCTTTTTAATGTTTTCCTATTCAATAAAAACGTATTGAAACTAATATAATGCTCCACTGTGCAAATCTGCAACGTGTAGTAAGAGAAGCGCACCCAGTCCACATCTCCCCCTGGGCCCCTGCCTAGGTCTATCAACCAGTGAATAGAATCACAGTCTAGGGTTGCTTGTATTGAGCAAACTACGATTACGTTTAATTACGCATAATTTTCCGCAATTACTCGTAGCAGAATTACGTAGCTGTAACCAGCTTTCCCCTACGGTTGTCAAACGTAATTACGCATTAAATTACGCAATTACGCGTAAGCAGAACGTAGTTGTATGCGTACGATTAAGTCCGTATTCTGAAAAATGTTTGCATTCATTAAATGCTCCTATAGGTAAATTTCCCTTTGACAATGCTTAATTTTGTAAGCGTATATCCGGTACATTAGTTAAATGCACATGCCTATGCATGAGTTTTATCCGTACGTATAAAAATGTACGCGTATAGCACATTCGTAAGTGACTTCGCAATATATATGTGAACTATGCGTAACAGCCGTAATTACGCATAGCGGTAGATTTTTTAATGCATAAATTCGTAAGCGTAATTTACAAACTTTGCTTTACAATTACAATGCGTAATTAAGTTTGGGCGTAGTTTCTGCTCACCCCTGTCACAGACGCCCAAGGCTCAGTGATGGGAGAGGTGAGCATAAGTTGCTGTGACACTTAAAGTGATCCGTTAGTGAGAGGAATATGAAGGATGCCATATTACTTTACTTAGATGATGCTGATACATTACTTTTAAATGATGCTGATTGCCTGGCTGTGCAGTAGATCCTCTGTGGCAAAATTTTAAGCCAACGACCCAGAACAACCAAGCGGATCAGGTGTTCTGAAGAAAGTTTGACCACACTGGCTGCATGCTTGTTTACCAAGTACCACAAGTTGAATTAATTGCCCAATGCACACTACTCAAATGGTGCAAGAATCATTGAATTTGCAGTGTGCAAATTTACCAGCATATAGTGAATCAACTCCATGGACGGATAATTATAAAGAAAACAATTGTGAATCAATCCCATTGTGTCTAACAAAATGTTAAACATATTGCAAAAAACAAAAAGCAGAGTCTTGCCTTTGCAGGCTTGTAATCTAATAATGCTTTTATCATTGTTTCCTGACTGACAGTAGTTGGCCACAGATTTGTCCCTTGACTTAGCCACTGACAAGGGGTGTTCTAGAGCGGGCTCCCCAACCCTATCATTAAAGTGGACCTGGACTCTTGCACAGGACAGAAGGAAAATGTAGAGAAATGCACCCTGTATGTATTTAGAGAGTGTAGCCATTTGTGTCCATTTGGAAACTTTTGGTCCCAGAGCCTTCTGTCATTCTGCTCCTATGTTTTGGAACTCCTTACCACAACAGATCAGGACAACTCCATCCCTGGACGTGTTTAAATCCAGACTGAAAACCCACCTGTTCTGTTTGGCATTTGCAGAAATATAACTTTTGTTGTGTGAATACTTCATCGTACTACCAATTACTGAATCTGAGAGAGCCTAAGCGCTTTGAGTCCTATGGGAGAAAAGCGCCATAGAAAGGTTATTGTATTGTATTATTGTATTATCACTAGTTGTAATTTGATCCTCCCCTGTGTCTCATGACTGCATATGGCAGATAAGCCCATTTGAAAGCACAGGCTGTAAACCATATGTCTGCTTCCATGAATCAGGAAGTAGAAAATGTGCCAATTTATTTTAGGATTTGTATTAGCAATAACAAATACATGCTTTATGTTTAAAGGTTATTATGCTGTTTTGTATCTTATAGAGCACAGAGGAGTTCTGAGTTCAGGTCCAGATTAAAGTGAACCTCCGGACTAAAAATCGACTCAGCAGCACTGAAAAGGCTTGGTGTTTCTTTAACAGTTTCACAGCATCAGAACTTTGTTTCTCCTATACAAGCCTCATTTTTAGCTGCACAGAAGAAAACTGCCCGGGCTTTTTTCCTCTCATGCTGTGCAAAGCATGATGGGATTTCTGATTTTGTTATTCTTGTTCTGCTGTTTTGGTGCAATTTTTTATTTTTTTACATTTTGAATTTGACATTTGCAGCCTAGCGTGTGCAGCTGGGAGAGGTAATCAGGACACAGGACAGTTGGAACTGTGTCTCCTGCTCCTTGTCACCTCCTTTCAATCAAAAAGATGGCTGCCCCCATGACAAAGATGGCAGCCCCCATGAATCACAAACATTTGCCTGTTCTTTTAAAACAGGGTGAGTAAGAGATGATATTACCTATCTATTCTAATTAACATAACTAATGTAACGTGATGACAGTATGTTTGTTTAGGCTGAAGTTCCCCTTTAAGTACCACCAACAGTGCATGTTTTTTGAAAATCCACAGAGGTAGTTAATGAGCTCTGCTGAGACACCAATTACCTCATCTGTGAATGCTTGTGGTGTTCTGCAAAACATGTCCTGTTGGTGGTGTTTGTTGATACTTGAGGACAGGGTTGAGAAGCCCTGTTCTAGGGAAATACTAGCATTATGTAAAGCATACCATATTTATTATGACAGCGACAGGTGCTCTTCTATGGTCAAGTAGCTGGATGTGCAAGGCTAGTTACTGGGTAAACTAAAGGTTTGCAGCTTTTCCGCCCAACTATCATCGAAACTTTGTCTGCTGGATGACAGTTGGGCATGTGTACGCGTAACAAATAGACAGACGACCGACTGTTAACAGGCGATTTGTCCAATCCACCCGGCAGATCAACTCACATAACTGTCGAGCTGATGTAGTGCAATTGGACACGTGTTTTGAGTACAGCCATATTCTGCAGTCCGTTGCTCCGCTTGCGTGCATATTATGCAAATGAGTTGACCATTCAGTTGGTGGAAAATACAAGTTGTGCAATCGCTTGGTCGTGCAGTTGGTCATGGATTGGTCGTGTGCTCTTGTTGGACATGTGTACGAGCCCTAAGTCAGATAAAAGTGATTCTACAAGCTCAAATTACCACATTAATATATGTTTCACAAAAGAAAGGAGAAATTATGAGGTGATGCTTCAAGATGCTCTCCTCTTTAACACACTGGTTAATTAGCATTTTAAGCAGCACCACAGAAAGGCTGCAAGGAACACAAAAAATATCAGATTTTATCTGAGTAAAAATCTGTAGGTCCTGAGGTTGTTCCCTCATTAAAATGGAAGTGTGCAACCGCACAGAACAATCTATTCTAGTAAAATGATATCAGACTGCTAAAAGCCTTTGTACCTGAAAATCATTACCTGGCCAGCCTGCTTCTAGTGCATCTAAACCTAAAATCCTGACACAAACGTCAAGACAGAATCAGGTCGCGAGACCCGGCGTTCAGCTTCAGCGATGCAGAAATTCTTCTTATCTGGCCATTTACTATCACATTCTACTTTTTCTTTTGAGAAGCTCAATAAAGGTGAAACAGAACAGATCAAACTGCTGAATAGAGCAGCTGTTAAGGAAATAAATGATTTCTTGTCTTTGTAAAGGGTTTCAGAGTCAAACATCCGCCTCTTTGTTATTGTTACTGAGCAATCTGCTGGCATTAAAAACACGTAAAATAAAGCAAATTCTAAGCCTGCTTCAGGACATAATAGGGGAAGCGGATCAGGGAGGTTATGAAAACATGCTACATCTAGTCTTCATAGAGGTAGCCTACGCATAAATAAATATTCAAATAATGGCACTTAGCATGGTGGAAAATAATCACCTTAAGGTGTACCTCCGGTGTAATTTCACATACATATAAAAGCAATTCATGTAATGTTCTCCATATAGTTCTCTAATGTAACTTTGGCGATCAAATGGGAATATAAATCACCTGTTTGCCAGGAAAGGGTGAGATGTCCCCCCTCCCCATTGTAAACCCCAAGCCTCTCCATTGAAGTTGGAGGCTCTGTGGCCACTCCCACTGTGTTACCGTGGCCCACCCCCAGCCTTGTGGCCACCTATCAGTCTTTGGTTGTCGAGAGGGGGCGGGCCTTGGCAATTCAGTAGGGGTGGCCACAGAGCTCTGGAATTCAATGGAGATGCTTCGAGCATGTGATTTATATTTCCATGCAAAAAAAACCAAATTTACATTAGGTTACTATATGGAGAACATTAATTGCCTCTTACACTACATTCAATGAACAAAGTTAATAGCCTAAGTCATTTTTCTGTATGCTATACTGTACTGCACAAGGATTGTTCTTATAACTAACTGCTGAGGCACTGAGTGCTGCATGTCAAGAAACAAGAGCTTTGATGTTCTACCCTGCTTACAATTGTACAGTTGTTTATATTATTTTCAGAATGTTCTACCCTGCTTACAATTGTACAGTTGTTTATATTATTTTCAGAATTAATATGTTGCCAATTTGTGTATAAATAGTTGCATATTGCTTTCTAGCACAGTGGTTGGTGCAACACTCAAGGGGTGCCTTACCATGCCTTGGGCTTGATTCACTAAAGAGTGCAAAGTGTTAGCATGACAGTGAAAAGCCACTTTGCACGTGCTAACATGCTTTGCACATGCTAACTAGGGTGCTAAGTAGTTTGCACGTGCTAACTATGGTGCTAAATAGTTTGCATGTGCTAACTACGGTGCTAAGTAGTTTGCAGGTGCTAACTACGGTGCTAAGTAGTTTGCATGTGCTAACTACGGTGCTAAGTAGTTTGCAGGTGCTAACTACTTAGCACCCTAGTTTGCATGTGCAAAGCTTTTAGGCGTGATAAATAAGTTATCACGCTTTTGTGAATCATGCTCTTTGTGAGTAAGCGTGTGCGTTTCAGTAAGATCTGTAGTGGGCAGTATGTCAGGACACCGGACATGCATAGACTGCACTGTCTGATGTTCCCACTTAGGCATTGCGCAGCGGTGTGTCATCGTAACGCATTGCTGCATTTGTCTGTGGAACACAGTGTTGTCCCATTCAGTGCCACTAAATGGCATCTGCATGGCAACGGAGAGCAACACAGTTGCCATGCATGGCAGTATATACACGCCACCTATGTTGTAAAAGGAGACAAGGTCTAAAGGTGGCCATAGATACATCTAGCGATTTGGCTGTACGATCAACCATTCCATTTGATCATTTTATAATGTAGAACAGAGAGAATCAAGTGTGCTCCAGTATGCTTGATGAAAAGTGTCTGGTTTCATGTCAAATCGACCAGCTTAGTAGGATGTAAGATATCGGTCAACTGCACAGGAATTAACTACTTTTCACATGTCATTCAATCTACTCTGAATCCATTTTTGCATTCAGAGCATAGAGACCAGGGATGAGCAGAAACTACGCCAGTGCGAATGTATGCATCGTAGTTCGCATCTACGCATCGTAGTTTGGTAGGTGAAGTTTCAAAACTACGCTTACGTATATACGCGTAGCGAAGTACCGCTATGCGTAGCCTACGCCCACAATGCGTAGTTAACATGTGTATTGTGTAGTGAACTACGAATGCGTTAATCGCGGCTAATTTTCAGCGTGCAATTTTGCTTACAAATTTACGCATCGGAAAGGGGAATGTACGCATAGAAGAGTTCCCGGTATTAGCATTTTAAAGGAATTAATTTATACGTAAAATTTTCTGCATACAGGCATAGGCATCTGCATACATTACGCTTCGCGCTATGCGTAATTGCGTATTATAACGCGTATTATAAGAAATGCATACGAAGCGAATATTTGATTTCGAAGCCGTAGTTTGGCGAAGCGTATTTGCGTAAAACTATGCGTAGTTCCAGCGTAGCGAAGTTGGCTGACTACGACCATCCCTGATGGAGACACACCATCAACCAGATCGATTAGTGAAAGTGAATCGCTTAGGATATCATCTGTAATGTGTGGGTCACTAGTCGATCGTCTTTCAATCAACCACACTGAAGTTGATCACTTAATAAAGTTGATTGCTTTGTATATTGAATCAGAATCGCTAGATGTATAGCTACTTTTAGTTTTCTCCAGGTGCCCTCATTGCCTTTCACATCCCAAAAACATACTGGTAGGTTAATTGGCTTCACCCTAAATAACTGACCCTAGATTATAGCAGGGATAGCAGAGGCACAGGCAGAATGACCAGGGCAGCCTACTGAGCGTGCTCTAACTGGCCACTGTGCTCCTTAGCTCCCCCTAGGAGTCCTACAGGAGAAAAGCACATTACAAAGTGATAACTCGTTTGACAATGATTAGAGATGGCCCAGCCTTGGAGAACTCATGGAGAAGCACATGATCAGTTTGATCAGCTGATAGATTTGTAAGCCTCTGATTTGCTGAGATGACTTCCTGGTTTAACACAGGAACATGACCAGCAAATCAGAGGCTTACAAATCTATCAGCTGATCAAACTGATCATGTGCTTCTCCATGAGTTCTCCAAGGCTGGGCCATCTCTAACAATGATCAGCTGATCTCACTTTACTGTAGTGATGTCAGGAAAAAATAACAATTTACTCTGTATCACTGGAAAGAGTTACAGCTCCTTTCATTTCATTAATAACATGAGCCCATAGATGAGAATTATGGTTCACATTAGACACCTCAGAAATAAACATGATGGTTATAAATCTGAAAACCGCATTTATTATGCAATTAACAAACAGCCCCCTGGCCAGGTCATGCCTCCAGTCAGGGAAGGGCCGTCTCAATGACCCGGTATTACCGTTCATTAGCGAGGTCCTCACATTTCGAGCCGGACTGCTGACGTCTGACATTTCGCATAAACATTTATCTGGCAAAATCACTGCAGAAAGTGCGATAAGACGCAGGCTTCATTAGGATTGGTCACTCCCTGTGATATGCTTGGCAAGCCAGCGATGTTTACAGCATAATTAATGTTAAGGATCCCTCATGCCATTGAGCTTAGAAGTCCTTTACTTTAGTATCAAAATCTAATCCTGCCAGAAGCATATTCTGCTGTGCACCATCTCACTGACGTGCATGACAAGTCCGGATTGTGGGAAAACAAACTATGCTACAATCTCTAAAATAGACTCTAAAATATATCAAGTTAAATATGTTTCTGGTAATACAATTAGAATGATGTATTGTGTTAGCTGTTGCTAAAACAAGAAAAAAAAGTAGTTTCATGATAAATTAAAGAGGACCTAAATGTTTCCACAGGAGAGAAGGAAAACACAGAGAAACTAACCCCGTGTGTATTTAGAGATAACAGTCTGTCTAATTCTTCCTTATCGGCTAGTAATGAGGCACTGTAATTTGACCTGTCAGCTCTGTCAGATCTGGGCCGTGAGTGTGACATTCAGACAGGCTATATGTTAACACTGGGGGCTAACCATTTCTGTGCTCCCAAGAAACCAGGAAGCAATCACTCTGAAAAACCTCAGTAGTTATGTGAGCTGTAACAAAGAAATGTTTTTCTGTAATGGTCATTACGCTTTTGCTTTCTTTTAGAGCAGAGAGGAAGTCCTGGGTTTAGATCCGCTCAAAACTGTGATGGAGAGGGGGTGGGTGGATCGGGAGTAAAATTTGGACACTTGCCTCAGTAGAGGGAAGCCTCTGGATGGTCCAGTGGCTTTTGCTCCCCAGATCCTCTTTGAGCCTCCTGGTACTTTGCAATTATCCGGACCCCTTTTTCTGGCTCCGTTCCAGGCTGGGTAATGATGAGTACGATCCATCCACTGGGGAGAAGGGCACGAGTGGCTCCATCCTGGGGAACTGTTATCACTATTATTGTGCATTGATGTAGAGATGTATCTTCCATACCACATTAGAGTCCATAGCTGTGTCACTGACTGTCCCTCAGAACCAGAGGAACTTATAATCTATTGCCTACAATAGTTAGTCTAATGACTCAAACATAGTCTAAGGTCAATA
Organism: Hyperolius riggenbachi; assembly: GCF_040937935.1. NCBI lineage: Eukaryota > Metazoa > Chordata > Amphibia > Anura > Hyperoliidae > Hyperolius > Hyperolius riggenbachi. The sequence goes on from NC_090647.1 coordinate 120,376,921, forward strand.
CACAGGAAGAACATACGAACAACAGATTTAAGCCAGTGACCCCAGCTCTGCAAGACGTGAGTGCTACCCGCCATTAGTTTAACGTAAACCTGAAGCAAAGAAAAATTAATAGCTAGGGCCTTCCCATTGCTCTCTCTGTCGCATTGTTCTAGCGAAGGGCCCCAGTGAAGTTCTTCAACCAACTTTGTTAAATACGTCTTCAGCTTTTCTTGGACTTTATTTTTGGAAAGTGCTCACCTCACCGTGTACGGTACTTCTGAAGACGAGTGGATCAGTACTGCACATATGCGAGTCCCAACTTGTGCATGGTCAGTATGGATGTGCCCGTATTTGGAAGTACTCTGGGATGTGAGTACTTTCAAAAAGTCCCGAAGGTGCATACCTGCAAGGGGGACAACTCTGAAACGAGGACCAGGAAGGCACTATAGGATGCAGAGCATTTCCTCTCCATAGGTAAGTACCTAACCTGAAGCAAGATTCTTCCCTCCAGGTTTGCTTTAAAGAACAAAAGACATCTGGATGGATCTCAAGGGAGGAGACCACTGATGCCAGAAGACACCTATACACTGAGTCCCCAGGGAGAAAAGCGCTATATAAATATTATTGTTATTGTTGTTATTGTTGTTTAGATTTCCAGCCAAAACTACCAGTAACAATTATTTCGGCTAAGTACAATTTCAAGGCCAGTTCCCACAACGCGATTTTTGCAGTGATTTTTTCCCAAGATGCGCAACTTTTTTCTGCGACCAGCGATCGATCCTTCCATTTTGCGACCGTGGGTATGTTGGTACAATCAAACAATCAACTTTCCTGATGCCCAGTGATCATGACAATCACGGTGGATCAGATCATTAGGTCCCCAATGTTTCTTGTGCAAAGTACAGCGATTGTTTGAACCATTGGTCACGCCCATCCTGTGCCGTCACTTGTCTCTGCGGTAGAAGATTGATCGGGGGAACACTTAATATCAGGTTGCTTCACTTTAGGTTCCCTGATCCATCTTCTGGTAGGAACCTTATGATTGGATGAGTATCATTTCATCTGTACTGTATTAAAGCAGGGAAATGAACAGTAGATGAACCCAGATAATTAACCTTCATCATCAACTTCAGGAAGCATGCATCCACCCCACCTCCGTTCTACATTGGCAGCACGAAAGTCGATAGAGTACACTGGGAAACCCCTCCCCCCACTGGACCTCCTTTATAATTCCAGACTGTGCTCCAGAGGATTGCCAACTATCCCTCACACTTGGGCCACTGCTTCTTCAGTTGACTCCCATCCAGGTTTCGGGCAATCTCTACCAGGACCTCAAGGCATAAGAACAGTTTTTTTCCCCTTGACTGTCAACCTCTTGAACTCTCTTCATGCCCTCCCACCCCAGTGCCCGCCCCCGCATCCCCCTTAGAGTTTCTGACGCTGGTCGCCACTATCAACATTTGTATACTCAGTTACTGCCTCCACAATGTATCTGCTCACACTGCTGTATATTGTGTTTACTCTGCGTTATATTGTGTGACATATCTCCTGTCTCTTACTTAAGCCGTATATGTGCCAAATCCAATTCTGGTATTCCGATAATGTTTGCAGCTGACATTTATAAGTATAGAGCCAGGCATTCCCATCACGTACACTGAAGTTGACAAATAACTGTTTCTGTGTGTGTAAAAATGCTAAGTAATGGGAACGCTTCATGCTTTGTAAGCACCCTGTGGGCATAGTGACAGCTTCTGCTTGTCAGTGATCACTTAAGTGTGGTGAGCAGTAGACCTTTTTTGGGCTCCAGTGACCTATGTGTCATTCATTTGCATCCTTCTGCTTAATCACATCTGTCTTTGCTAGTAATGGTTTAATAATGACTTAAAGATCAAATGACCCACCATGCTCCATGTCAGAGTGAATGATATATGTAACTGAGGGGCAGCTATTAGGGTAGAGGTTAAAACAAAGTAAAACACACACAGTACAGACACAAAATCAATGAAAAATCAACTATTAATGTGACCTTTGTCTCAGCAGAAGGTAAGCCTTATGGTCTAGATAAGTCTTGTTTGGAAATACATAGAGGACTAGCACACATCACAATGATAGACAGGGTTGTACACAGGTTTGGGCAAAAATAACAGGATAGTGGAGGGGTTATATGTCACTCAGTAACGTGCTGTACTTGCAGAGAGCACAGCAGGAAGTAACAATGGTTCTCTGCCAATCTCAAACTGAAGCTCCAGTATAAAACTGTCCTGGGATCTGTGACATCACTTCCTGTAAAGAGACTATCATCTAAGAATACTTCTGGAGAGGCCTATTGTGCATGCTATAGGCGTACATCAAATAAAGGCGCACAGAAATTTAGGAATCCAGTAATGCCGAAAGCAAAATATTGTTATTTAATACCAATATTTTACTATTATAGTGTAAAATATCGGCATTAAATATCAATATTTTACTACGGCTAACCCTAACCCTACTCTCACACAGAACCCTCCCCTCCTGATGCCCAACCCTAACTCCCTCCCCCAACCCTAGCTGCCTGACTCTTAACCCTAAATCTTCCTGCACACACTACTTGCCTGACCCCTAACCCTCCCCCCCAAACACTAGCTGCCTGACTCCTAACCCTTACTCCCCTCCCCCCCACACAGAATATGTGCCTAGAACCCCCCCCACACACACACACACACACACACACACACACACTAAAAAAACACTCCACACACACACACACACATTACATGACTCCTTACCCCCCCCCTTCCTCCCACATTCTACCTGCCTGATGCCTATCCGCCCTCATCACAAGAAAAAGAAAAAAATTCTTGGGTCCTACTATAGGCACCAATAGAAAATTTGGCATCCGTGCCGTAATTTGGGTACCCAATAAATAGTGGGCACTGGTCAAATTGCCTGCTTTGATGCTACAGCCCACTACATGCTTTCTGCTACTAACCAGTAACAAAGCACTAATATTTATGCTGAATACTTAGGCAATTGCTGTAAGGCAAGGGAGGGATAACTACCATATTCATTAATGTATAATTAAGTGAGATTCATTTTTTTTTACTGAGGCCACTATATAAACTTGAATTACCGTTGTATGTTCTGTTTAAAAATACTGCCATGTGACGCACATAATTTACACTAAGAAATGACTCCTGCTGATTTGAATTGCTGATAAGAGTTGCACAGGGAGAAGATAATCAATGAAAACGCAATTTACAACATGAGAAAGAGAATAACATAATATGATTCAGCCAGAGATCAGCGTACACCGGAGCTAGTTCACTAGCACTATGGACACAAAGTGACAGCCTTTGCTATACACATTGCATGTGACATGTCATTATTTTAAAATAGACCTAAAATCAGTGATGCAAGTACGGTATATTACATGACTGACCATAACTTAATTTAAGCACAATTTAAGCATAATGCTATCATGAGTGTCTGGATCGTGTACTGGTTAAGGGCACTGTCACTGACATAGGAGACCAGGGTGTTCAAATCCTAGCCAAAGACACGAATTAGTAAGGAGTCATTGGGCAAGATTCCCTAACTTTGCAGGGTGGCCTATTGAGTAGCCTGAGACAGGACACAGTCGGACAGCCTTCAGAGGGGCAGAGCAGCGGTACAGGAGGCCCACGAAGGACCTACAGGGGGGCTGAAAGAAGCCCCAGGTAAGTTAAACTGACCATCTTTTTGATCACTTAAGCTTACCATTAGACAATCAGAAGATCAATCTAACTTCACAAGTTTGATTACAGGAGGGGTAGAGAAGAATGAGCAATTATTGTTCTGACCTTCTTCCTTGCCCAACCAGAATGCTAGGGGAGGGGCTTTGTTCAGGCAGTGTTGCTTATCTGGAGCGGTGGGAAAGTTGAGGTCACAAAGGTGTGTATGCCGACTGTGCTAACTAGTGTCTGGGCTTCAGGGCTGAGACAAGGTCCTCCGGCACCGGCACCCAAGGCTGAGACACCAATGTCCGCTTCTCCATCCCTCCCACCTCAGCCGTCACACACTGATTGCTATTAGACTAAGATGTGCCCCAGGACACCACAACACCTTAATCTTTAGTTATCTGGCTTGCAGCCACTGCCATTTATCCCCTCTTCTTATTTCTCTCTGCTTTAAATACAAAAGGAGAATGATAACTGAGTGAGCTGTGCGGCCCCTCCCACAGTGCGCCCTGAGGCTGGAGCCTTTCTCGCCTCTGCCTCGGCCTGGCACCTGCTGGGCTTTCTGAATTACAGGACTTGCTGAATAAAACTATACATTTTGCATCCTACATTTATACTCTCCTGTATTTCATTTGCGTATTTAGCTGTCCACCTCGGGTTACGCTTAACATTTTCAATCCCCAATAAAGAAGTTTTTGTAACAAAAGTCCAGAATAATCAACCACAACATGACTTCCCTTTCTGTGAAGATGTCCTGGAAGTGGTAAGCAGGCACACCTCAATACGCACGCATTGTTAATCCTGATATGATTATAACACTGCCAAATTAATAAAGCAGACACTTAATTTTACTCAGTGCACTAAACAGCCCATAAACAATATGCTTGTATAATAAGCTTTTGTGATTATGGCATGAATAGACAATGGCCATTCCAACCACAGTTAGATTGGAAGGAACTATTGGCAGCTTGTCAGATTAAAATACAAAATGCAGCTTTTGCCAGATTGTAGTTGCGCACTTACCCGTTATTCAGTGTTACAATAGTGCAGTACATTTACAGTATTTTGGTCTGATTAAAGAATTACTGACAAATGTATGAACCTCCAAGTAAATAATGTAGCTGTATTTTGTGCAAAGGATCATGCAAAACTAGCCACAATGATACCAGTTTCTAAATGATAAGGAATTTTCTGCTATTTGTCAGTTGTGCATCTCAGGTCTGACTCTGGAAGTGAAACAGTACAAGGACAAAGATAAAGAAGGCCAAATATCCCCTGCCACTCGAACGCCGGTGGCACGGAGCCTCTGAAGATGCTCGTCTAGAGCGAAACGGTCTTAAGGCGGACCGCTGCTCCCACACTGCCCCACAGCTGAAAATTCTTAAGAGTATGTCAAGATTGAAACTAATATGTTTGCAAAGGCGAAACTGTTTCAATGCACTGTCATGTTTTAAGAAAAAATCTCACGTGGTCACGTGGTAACCATGGCAATGCGTGCGTTAACCCAGTAACGGATGTAGAATTAAGTGTTAACGGCACACTGTACTTTCATGTTTTCTTTCATTGTGTAGTTCAAACTTCTACAAGTCTGTTCTATTTTTTCGGAGGAGCGTTTCTGCCAGTGCGGAATGGGCAACAGAGTTGCTTACTGCCCAGAGTTGTTATCAGGCCCGGATTTACATCACAGGAGCCTATAGGCACACATGTCCTGGCACCCTAGATTTCACCCTTCATGAACCTACAAACACCCACCGAACACAACGCAAGTGTGCTGGCTGTCTCAGCTGTCACTTCTCTCTTACTTCCCTTTGCTGTCATAGGTAGCTACAGGATCCCCTCAGTATTAGGTAGCCAGAGCTATCCTTGGTATTAAGCAGCTAGAGGTGCCCCCAAATATAAGGTAGCTAGAGGTGGCCTCAACTGAAGGGAGATCAGGTCAGTGGAATGCCGTGACCGGTGAGTCACCTCAATTACACTCCGCTCAGGACTCTGCATAGGAAATGAGAGAGGGAGGAGCTCGAGGAGGGGAGTTAGCCACCTTTCCATCATCAGGCACCTGTAGGCATGTGCCTACAGTGCCTTATGGTAAATCCAGCCCTGGGTGTTATCCAAGTGCAGCATGTGTGGCACATTGGTATACCATGTACATGAAGACAGGGCTCACACTTATTCAAATTGGAATGTGAATTGCAAATGTGCCAAAATGCATTTGACGCACATCTAATAAAAGTCAATGAAGAATTGCACTTCTCAAAATTGCAATCACGTTTTGGCATGCGTGAAATAACCTTAGATCTTGCAGCATAACTTTGCACATTGCATGCACATTCTCATAGACTTTCATTAGCTGCAGTAAAAAAAAGGACACAATAATTTGCACACGAACACAAATTTTAATGCAAAAAACGCATGTGAAAACACATTCAGTTTTTTTGCAACGATAACTGTGAACCCTGCCTGGGGCATCATTTTAAATGAGTGCGTTACGCCCACGCACTGTGCATTAAGAAGACCACACCCGCTGCACAACACAGCACAGATTTTTCCTTAAGGGTGTCCAATAAGAACCAGATTCTTCTCATATTCTAGCCATGACTCTTGAGGAGACCCTGAACAGAAACACAGATATTTACACTTCCGAACAATGGAGTCTCACCTCGCTCAGGAAAAAAACATACTATAGAACTAGAAAAGGGCTATACAAAATGAGAAAAGAAGATCACAGAAACACAGTCCTTGCAAGAAAAGAGATGTTTTTTCTCACTAGGGTCTCCATTCATTAGAGCGCAACATTGCACAGAACAGCAAAGCATTTAGCCCGGCTAGCTAACAAAAAGAATCCAATTAAAACGAACACACAACAGTTCCAAACAATCTAATAACAACACAATCTCAGAAAGGGGTGTAGTGAAGGATGAGAAGGATAGGAGGGTGGGTGGAATGGGGGAGGGATAGAAAAAGTAGAAAACTCATCTCTAAGTAGAAATCTCATCTCTAAGAGTGAAAGACCGCTATTGTTTTTTTTTTTACTCAATTGTTTTATCTTTTTGTCTATTGCGCTCTGTTAAAATTGCACGTTTATGTTTCACGTTGGTAAAAATGAACTGAAGTAGAATAGAGAAATAATGATATACAAATAAGGATGTAAAAAATAAATAACTCAACAAAATTACATGATGAAGACGTTTAGTTTGTTGCCTAGTAAACTTAAGTAAGGAATTTGGGTGCTGCCATAGACTTCAATGTATAATTGCGGCTGTGGTGTGCCAAGTATATAATCTGGGCACTACAGCCACACGCCATGGCTGCACGCCTAAATGGTCTGCTGGGGGGTCTGCTGTATAGCCTAACTCGGGATCATAGTGGCACATCTATAACTGAATAACTATAGCTGAATAACACATCTATAACTGAAGTATAAGCTATAAATATGGCCGTCTACTTGTATCAATGCGAGCTCAGGGATAGTGTTAGGTGAAGATAGGGGGGAGGTTAGTGTTAAGCGTAGGTAGGAGGGAGGTTAATGTTAGACATAGGTAGAGGGGAGTTTGGTGTTAGGTGTAGATAGGAGGTGTTAGGGGTAGGTGATGGGAGGTAAATGTTAAATGTAGGTGGGGGGAGTTAGTGTTAGGCGTAGGTAGGGGGGAGGTTAATGTTAGGTGTGGGTATGGGAGAGGTTAGTGTTAAGTGTAGCTGGGGAGAGGGTATTATTAGATGTAGATAGGAGGAAGTAGTGTTATGTGTAGGTAGGGGGAGGTTAGTGTTAGGTGTGGGTATGCAAGAGGTTAGTGTTAGGTGTAGATAGGAGGTGTTAGGGGTAGGTGAGGGGAGGTTAATGTTAGATGTAGGTTGAGGGAAGGTTAGTGTTAGGTGTAGGAATGGGGGGAGGTTAGTGTTAGGTGTAGGTTGGGGAGAGGGTATTGTTAGATGTAGGAAGGGGGAAGTTAGTGTTAGGTGTAGGTAGTGGGGAGGTTAGTGTTAGGTGTAGGTTGGGGAGAGGGTATTGTTAGATGTAGGAAGGGGGAAGTTAGTGTTAGGTGTAGGTAGTGGGGAGGTTAGTGTTAGGTGTAGGTTGGGGAGAGGGTATTGTTAGATGTAGTTATGGAGAAGTTAGTGATAGATGTAGGTAGGGGGGAGGTTAGTGTTAGGTGTGGGTATGGGAGAGGTTAGTGTTAAGTGTAGATTGGGGAGAGGCTATTGTTAGATTTAGGTAGGGGGACGTTAGTGTTAGGAGTAGGTAGTGGGGATGTTAGTGTTAGGTGTAGGTTGGGGAGAGGGTATTGTTAGATGTAGTTATGGAGAAGTTAGTGATAGGTGTAGGTAGGGGGAAGTTAGTGTTAGGTGTAGGTTGGGGAGAGGGTATTGTTAGATGTAGTTATGGAGAAGTTAGTGATAGGTGTAGGTAGGGGGAAGTTAGTGTTAGGTGTAGGTAGGGGGGAGGTTAGCGTTAGGTGTATGTAGAGGGGAGTTTATGGTTAGGTACAAATGGGGGTGTTAGGAATAGGTAGGGTGGAGGCTAGTGTTGTGCGTAGAAAATGGATGCTAGTGTTCGGCATGGATAGGGTAGGTGGAGGCTAGCTTTATAAAGCAAAGGTAATAGCACCACGTACATTTCCGATGCTAAAGTCGTTATTTCAATATAACTCGTGATATTCAAATAACGGCAATACCAAATTACCGATCACATTTTTTACATTGACATCGAATAATGATGGAAAAGATAAAGAAATAACTCAACAAAAATCTATGACGATGACGTTTTGTTTGTTGCAAATCAAGTTTAATTTTGTACAAAATTAGCTCCGTTATCTCCATTAGCAGATACATATTGAAGCCCCAAGGTTCATCCTGCTGTAAAGTGAGGTTCCTACTCATATTTGTGCTGGGTGCACCCGCACTATTAGACATGCATTCATATTAATAAATAACAACACTTGGTCCCATTGGCTGAATGGCTAGTGAATGCTGGAAAGTTTTCATGCGCAAATACTGAATTCCCAGTTGCAAGACTCTTGTTACAGCAGAAAAAAGGATATTACAAAATATACTAATCTCCCTGTTTTGTTTACCTGGACACAGTTTTAACGTTTTTTCTCGTCACTGTATTACTCACTGGAAAAAGTGAGACTAACATAAGTAACAACATATTTACATTGGTTCAAAACTGTAGAAGAAGGTTTAAACAAGGACTCTAACTTCTTGTGCTGGTACGATGGATTTTACATGCCACAATTCTTTTTAGTTTTTCTATCTTTTCATTTTTTGTTCCATATGCTGGTAAGATGGTGTTTACTGTCATTATTCATTTTATTTTATGTGCTAGGAAGATGGTTTTAAATGCCACAGTTCTCTTTAGCTTAGAGCTAATAGTGCATGTAGTCAGCGCAGTCACTTTAAACTTGGAATTTACGATTTCTACCCATCTGCTTTATGTTATGTTTTGTAAATGATACTGTTGATGTTATCAATTTAGCCAGGATGCCCAGGAAAGCCTCCTGAAGTGACAATTAAGGCATCTTATTACATGTATTTCTGCTAAAGAATGTTTCTCCTCTTTATGTCTGTACATATAAGCTATGTTTTGTACATTTTGTCAGTATATGCGTATATGAAAATCAGAGGAAGGCTTATTATTAGCCGAAAGCTTACTGTTTATTCATCTCTAAGTTAGCCAATACATGGTATAATCCTGATTCAAAACCTCTTGTTGTTACTTGTAAAACCATTTTTCCTTTTCCCTGGAAGGACATTGTGTGAGAAAGTTGTTCCAGCTGCCATGAGCCATCTAGTCATGAGTACAAGAAGACGCGGCAAACAGGCGCTGCAAGGACTGGCTGTCAGCTTCACCTCTGTTTTCCACGTGTGTATTTGCGCTTATTCGACTAGTTTTCTAGGAAAAGTAATTTCCATGTAGTGTGGTGACAATACTTCTCTTCATGGGCTTATTACAACACACATAACTAATTACAACTAGTGTTGGGCGAACAGTGTTCGCCACTGTTCGGGTTCTGCAGAACATCACCCTGTTCGGGTGATGTTCGAGTTCGGCCGAACACCTGACGGTGCTCGGCCAAACCGTTCGGCCATATGGCCGAACTAAGAGCGCATGGCCGAACGTTCCCCGAACGTTCGGCTAGCGCTGTGATTGGCCGAACGGGTCACGTGGTTCGGACCCGAACGCGCTCTGATTGGCCGAACGGTCACGTGGTTCGGGTAAATAAATACCCGAACCACGTCATATCTCCGCCATTTGTCTGTGGGTTTAGCTTTGGGTAGGCAGGCAGGGTAGTTCGCGCTCCAGCCACGCTAGCCAGGGTCCCCCCTGTCATTGTGTCACTGCTGGGAACAGTAGTACACCGCTTGCTCAGCCACACTATATAGCATTCTGTTTACTGCCACTCTGTGTACCTCGCTCAGCCACACTATATAGCATTCTGTTTACTGCCACTCTGTGTCTGCTGGGAATAGTAGTACACCGCTTGCTCAGCCACACTATATAGCATTCTGTTTACTGCCACTCTGTGTACCTCGCTCAGCCACACTATATAGCATTCTGTTTACTGCCACTCTGTGTCTGCTGGGAATAGTGGTACACCGCTCGCTCAGCCACACTATATAGCATTCTGTTCACTGTTCTGTGTCTGCTTGGAATAGTGGTACACCGCTCGCTCAGCCACACTATATAGCATTCTGTTTACTGTTCTGTGTCTGCTGGGAATAGTGGTACACCGCTCGCTCATCCACACTATATAGCATTCTGTTCACTGTTCTGTGTCTGCTGGGAATAGTGGTACACCGCCCGCTCAGCCACACTATATAGCATTCTGTTCACTGTTCTGTGTCTGCTGGGAATAGTGGTACACCGCTCGCTCAGCCACACTATATAGCATTCTGTTTACTGTTCTGTGTCTGCTGGGAATAGTGGTACACCGCTCGCTCATCCACACTATATAGCATTCTGTTCACTGTTCTGTGTCTGCTGGGAATAGTGGTACACCGCCCGCTCAGCCACACTATATAGCATTCTGTTCACTGTTCTGTGTCTGCTGGGAATAGTGGTACACCGCTCGCTCAGCCACACTATATAGCATTCTGTTCACTGTTCTGTGTCTGCTGGGAACAGTAGTACACCGCTCGCTCAGCCAGAGTATATAGCATTGTGTTTACTGCCACTCTGTGTACACCGCTCAGCCAGACTATATACCATTGTTTACTGACACTCTGTGTACACCGCTCAGCCAGACTATATACCATTGTTTACTGACACTCTGTGTACACCGCTCAGCCAGACTATATACCATTGTTTACTGCCACTCTGATTCTGCTGGGAACAGTAGTACACCGCTCGCTCAGCCAGACTATATAGCATTGTGTTTACTGCCACTCTGTGTACACCGCTCAGCCAGACTATATACCATTGTTTACTGACACTCTGTGTACACCGCTCAGCCAGACTATATACCATTGTTTACTGAAACTCTGTGTACACCGCTCAGCCAGACTATATACCATTGTTTACTGCCACTCTGATTCTGCTGGGAACAGTAGTACACCGCTCGCTCAGCCAGACTATATACCATTGTTTACTGACACTATATAGCAGACTATATAGCATTGTGTGTACACCGCTCAGCCAGACTATATACCATTGTTTACTGACACTCTGTGTACACCGCTCAGCCAGACTATATACCATTGTTTACTGCCACTCTGATTCTGCTGGGAACAGTAGTACACCGCTCGCTCAGCCAGACTATATACCATTGTTTACTGACACTCTGTGTACACCGCTCAGCCAGACTATATACCATTGTTTACTGCCACTCTGATTCTGCTGGGAACAGTAGTACACCGCTCGCTCAGCCAGACTATATACCATTGTTTACTGACACTCTGTGTACACCGCTCAGCCAGACTATATACCATTGTTTACTGCCACTCTGATTCTGCTGGGAACAGTAGTACACCGCTCGCTCAGCCAGACTATATACCATTGTTTACTGACACTCTGTGTACACCGCTCAGCCAGACTATATACCATTGTTTACTGCCACTCTGATTCTGCTGGGAACAGTAGTACACCGCTCGCTCAGCCAGACTATATACCATTGTTTACTGACACTCTGTGTACACCGCTCAGCCAGACTATATACCATTGTTTACTGCCACTCTGATTCTGCTGGGAACAGTAGTACACCGCTCGCTCAGCCAGACTATATACCATTGTTTACTGACACTATATAGCAGACTATATAGCATTGTGTGTACACCGCTCAGCCAGACTATATACCATTGTTTACTGACACTCTGTGTACACCGCTCAGCCAGACTATATACCATTGTTTACTGCCACTCTGATTCTGCTGGGAACAGTAGTACACCGCTCGCTCAGCCAGACTATATACCATTGTTTACTGACACTCTGTGTACACCGCTCAGCCAGACTATATACCATTGTTTACTGCCACTCTGATTCTGCTGGGAACAGTAGTACACCGCTCGCTCAGCCAGACTATATACCATTGTTTACTGACACTCTGTGTACACCGCTCAGCCAGACTATATACCATTGTTTACTGCCACTCTGATTCTGCTGGGAACAGTAGTACACCGCTCGCTCAGCCAGACTATATAGCATTGTGTTTACTGCCACTCTGTGTACACCGCTCAGCCACACTATATAGCATTGCGTACTCTGCCAGTCAGTGTGTATATTGCTGGGATCAGTAATACTCCACTCACCGTCAACCACTATATGAGCTCAACATGAGTTCCCCAGAGACCTCCGCTGTGAGCAGCACTCCCAACAACAGCAACAGCCAACGCCCCACGCAAGCTATAACATCCACCCCAGCAGCCAGTGGTCAGCAGCAGCCCTCCCCGGAGGAGAACGTTGTGTCCATCAGTCCGTCGCCAGAGCGATTAATGAGGGCTGCCATTGAGGAGATGATGGGGCCTGATGTGGAGGAGGAGGTCTGGCTCAGGCCAGCATCCCAAGTTAATGTTGAGGACGATGAGGGGTCTGTGTCTGGGGATGTTGGGGTGGCAGAGGTGGTGGGTGGGTCAGACTCAGGAGAAGAGTTGTATGATGAGGATGATGATCGGGACCATCTGTATGTGCCTCAGAGTCCGACCCCGGAAAACATGTTGTATCGTGTGTTTAGGTACTAAAATCTGCGTTCCCTCCCAGTAGTGTTGGGCGAACAGTGTTTGCCACTGTTCGGGTTCTGCAGAACATCACCCTGTTCGGGGTGACTATATAGCAGACTATATAGCATTGTGTTTAATGCCACTCTGTGTACACGGCTCAGCCACACTATATAGCATTGTGTTTACTTCCACTCTGTGTCTGCTGGGAACAGTAGTACACCGCTCACCCGCCACTGTATAGCATTGTGCTCTGTGTCACTGCTGACAATAGTGGTACACCGCTCACCCACCACTGTATAGCATTTCTGTACTGCCACTGTACTGCTGCCAGTCAGCGTGTACTTTAAGGATAAGTGAAATGAGGAAGAAATCCGGTGAAAGAGGGAGGGGCAAGGGAAGAGGTGTTTCCCCTGACGGTTCACGTACAGGCCACAGGGGAGCACCCAAGAAAACCCACTCAATACTGCCCATGTTGTCCAGGACAACAACCCTCACAGATCCAAAAGAACAGGACCAGATAATTACTTGGATGACCTCTCAAGCGTCCAGCAGTGGGTTAAGCAGCACCAGCACATCACGCACGAGGTCCGAGTCCTCAGCCAGTTAAAGTCTGGGCTTTCTTTGAAGACTGCACTGAGGATGTTACCATGGCGATTTGCAAGGTGTGCAAGACCCGCCTGAGCAGGGGGAAAAGTATTAACAACCTCTCCACCACCAGCATGAGCCGCCACATTCTATCCAAACATCCCACTCTGTGGGCAAACGCGGCAGGACAGGGTACCACCAGCAACACTGCCTCCCTTGGGTTCACCAGACTCACCACCAGACCCGCCTCAGCAGCAGCAGTAGCCCAGCCATTGCGTGGTTCACAACATTCACAAACATCAGACGATGCTGACACTGTCACTTTCCGGACTAGTGCTCTTGAGGTCTCCCAGTGTTCATCAAACACAACAACCAACAGCCCTTCGGTGTGCAGCGCTACGGTTGAGTTGTCTGTCTCTGAGATGTTTGAGCACAAGAGGAAATTGCCAGCAAATGACCCCCGGGCCGTGGCAGTAACAGCCAGCCAGCATAGCCAAGCTTCTGGCCTGCGAAATGCTGCCATATCGAGTGGTGGAGACAAACAGCTTCAAGGGCATGATGTCAGTGGCCATCCCACGTTACGTTGTTCCCAGCCGCTACCACTTTGCGCGCTCTGCAGTGCCTGAGTTGCATGAGCACGTGGTCAGCTAAATAACCCGAAGCTTGAAGAATGCCGTTGCCTGCAAGGTTCACCTCACCACTGACACCTGGACGAGTGCGTTCGGCCAGGGTCGATACATCTCCCTTACCGCGCACTGGGTGAACCTTGTGGAGCCTGGCAGCGATTCCTCACCTGCTACGGCGCGGGTGTTGCCCACGCCGCAAACAGCTGGATAACAACAGCAGCACCTACCTCTCTGACTCCTTCTCCTCCAACGCATCTCAAAGCTGTACCTCATCCGGAAATGCTAACCCAGCACCAGCAGCAGTAGGATCGTGGAAGCAGTGCAGCACAGCTGTTGGCATGCGTCAGCAAGCGTTGCTGAAGCTGATCTGCCTTGGGGATAAGCAGCACACAGGGGAGGAAATTTGGAGGGGAATAAAGGAACAGACGGATTTGTGGCTGGCACCGCTGGACCTGAAACCGGGCATGAAGCTAGACACCTGGCACGAACTGGCAATGTACGCAATAGAGGTGCTGGCTTGCCCGGCAGCCAGCGTTATGTCGGAACGCTGTTTCAGTGCTGCCGGAGGCATCATCACAGATCGGCGTATCCGCCTCTCCACAGAAAATGCAGACCGTCTGACTCAAATTAAAATGAATCAATCCTGGATTGGAAACGACTACGCAACACTCCTGGACCCCAACCAAGTAACATGACCGATGAACATCTGGGATGGTTTAGCGTTTCCGGTCCCTGTTTATTGAACCTCTCATCTGTATTACATTTATGACTGCATGGCGGCAAAAAGCATTGCTGCTATATCCGCACGCTTTTTGTCCTCATGCAAGGCCTGGGTTGTTGTGTCTCACAAAGCGTGGCCTTCTCCTCCTGCGCCTCCTCCTGTTCCATCACGTGTGCTGCTGCTGCTGCTGCTGCTGCTGGGTTACCGTTGCCGCGTGGTCCCTGTTTATGGAACCTCTTATCTTTATTACATTTATGACTACATGGCGGTACAAAGCATGCTATCCGCACGCTTTTTGTCCTCATGCAAGGCCTGGGTTGTTGTGTCTCACAAAGCGTGGCCTTCTCCTCCTGCGCCTCCTCCTGTTCCATCACGTGTGCTGCTGCTGCTGCTGCTGCTGGGTTAGCGTTGCCGCGTGGTCCCTGTTTATTGAACCTCTTATCTTTATTACATTTATGACTACATGGCGGTACAAAGCATGCTATCCGCACGCTTTTTGTCCTCATGCAAGGCCTGGGTTGTTGTGTCTCACAAAGCGTGGCCTTCTCCTCCTGCGCCTCCTCCTGTTCCATCACGTGTGCTGCTGCTGCTGCTGCTGCTGCTGCTGGGTTACCGTTGCCGGTCCCTGTTTATGGAACCTCTTATCTTTATTACATTTATGACTACATGGCGGTACAAAGCATGCTATCCGCACGCTTTTTGTCCTCATGCAAGGCCTGGGTTGTTGTGTCTCACAAAGCGTGGCCTTCTCCTCCTGCGCCTCCTCCTGTTCCATCACGTGTGCTGCTGCTGCTGCTGCTGCTGGGTTAGCGTTGCCGCGTGGTCCCTGTTTATTGAACCTCTTATCTTTATTACATTTATGACTACATGGCGGTACAAAGCATGCTCTCCGCACGCTTTTTGTCCTCATGCAAGGCCTGGGTTGTTGTGTCTCACAAAGCGTGGCCTTCTCCTCCTGCGCCTCCTCCTGTTCCATCACGTGTGCTGCTGCTGGGTTAGCGTTGCCGCGTGGTCCCTGTTTATTGAACCACTTATCTTTATTACATTTATGACTGCATGGTGGTACAAAGCATGCTATCCGCACGCTTCTTGTTCTCATGCAAGGCCTGGGTTGTTGTGTCTCAAAGCGTGGCCTTCTCCTCCTGCGCCACCCTCCTCCTGTTCCATCACGTGTGCTGCTGCTGGGTTAGCATTACCGGTCCCTTTTCCTGGAACCTCTTATATGTATTACATTTATGACTGCATGCCGACAAAAAGCATGTTACCTGTGCAAAGAAAACAGACATTTCCCGCATTTAAAAGACAGTTTTCCCTTTGAAACTTTAAAATCGATTTTCTCAAAAACTATAAGCTCTTTTTGCTAAATTTTTTTTTCCTCTTGTACCCACTCCCAAGGTGCACATACCCTGTAAATTTGGGGTATGTAGCATGTAAGGAGGCTTTACAAAGCACAAAAGTTCGGGTCCCCATTGACTTCCATTATGTTCGGAGTTCGGGTCGAACACCCGAACATCGCGGACATGTTCGGCCTGTTCGGCCCGAACCCGAACATCTAGATGTTCGCCCAACACTAATTACAACACACAGGGCTAGAGGAAAATCTCTTACATTACACAACATGAGGCAATCTGGAATCTTTCTAGATGAAAATGAATGCTGCTGTTATTGTTATCTGGCACAGATCAAGTGGCTGAGTGACAATTCACTAATGCCACACGGTCTGTGCTGGGTGCTTATATGCAGTACAGAGATAGGACCACTTACTTGGAAATCTGTGAGGGATGTCCTCTCAGCCTCACCTTGCACAGTAATATTCCAGTTCAAAGAAGAACAATCTAGATATCAGCAGCTGAGCTGTCACAGTGAAGGGTCAGCTAAGTCAGTTAACCCTTACCTCACACAAGTAGCTTGGTAGCTGGCAGCTGCCACCCAAAGCAGCGACACCATGGAAAAAATGGTGCTGCCATAGGTGGCAAAGCTAGTATTGCTGACGCCACACGATATGCAAAACTGCAGCGACATATAGCGGGCGCAAAGCATAGTGGTTGGCTGGTTGGTTATTTTATTAGGGCCTCAGGCACCCAAATAATTGCTAGTAGCGGCAATTAGCAATACTGCCTATGGCAGTACCAATAGAACTAGGTGCAGGGAAGGGGGGAGGGGGAGTGTTAAAGATTAAGCACAAGGGTAGTTTTAGTGTTAGGCAGCGTCGGGGAGGAAGGGGGGGGCTTAGTGTTAGGCACCACCAGGGGGTTTTAGGGTTAGTCAACGTCGGGGTGGAAGGGGGGGGCTTAGTGTTAGGCACCACCAGGGGGGTTTTAGGGTTAGTCAACGTCGGGGTGGAAGGGGGGGGCTTAGTGTTAGGCAACACCAGGGGCGTTTTAGGATTAGTCAATGTCGGGGTGGAAGGGGGGGGGGGCTTAGTGTTAGGCACCACCAGGGGGGTTTTAGAGTTAGGCACCTTCAGGGGGGATTGGTTAGTATTGGGCATCGTTAGGGAGGGCTAGTGTAAGGATAAGGCTAGGTTATAGTAAAATATCAGTGAACTATTAACTAATAGAATATCATCAATATTATTATGAAATATGAGTGGAATGTTGGTAAAATATAAAACTGGTATATATTTAAATAAAAAAGTAAGGTTCCAAAAAAAACCTCTACTTTCCATGATGTGTTGCAAAAATAAGGTCCCTTTAGCTCTTCCTTTGCAGGAGAGCAACTTGTCTAAGGGACATATAAATCAGATCTCACTGGGTGCTGAAACTCCCCTTGCCCTGTAATCGCACTGTGTGTCAATGACTGACATGCGTGGTTACAAACTCTGCCATTACGTTGCATTCAATGGTAACTTGATGGTGCTCATTCCCCAGCAGATCAGCATTTGAACTCTTAGTTAAAGTGAACCAGAGATGAAGCACCCTCATGTATTTTACCATATATATCGGTGGGGACATTAGAGAAAACGCCTACCCTGCTCTCTGTTTCATTCTTCACTGTTCAGCTTGCTTCTTATCAGCCCTGATAAAATCCCTGACTGAGCGTTCCATCTGGCTTTGCTCAGGCAGGGCCGGCGCTACCATTAAGGCAAAGGAGGCAGCTGCCCCAGGGCCCCAGAGCTTGTAGGGGCCCCCAGTGGCTACAAGAGGAAAAAAAAAATTTCAAATCGACCTTATAGTTCCTGAGAAAATCCATTTTAAAGTTTCAAAGGAAAAAAAATACAGATTTAAAAGCCAGCCGACTTTAATGGTTAATAGCAAATCCACCTTAAATCCTAGAAACCCTAAATTTGCAGGATATGCTAAGGAGATCATTGGGAATAAGAGGAAAAAACAATTTTTCAAAAAGACCTTATAGTTTTTGAGAAAATCGATTTTAAAGTTTCGAAGGAAAAAAGTATTCTTTTAAATGCGATAAATGTCACTTTTAGTACCTAACGGTAGTGTAATTTTACATGTATCAAAAGAAAGAGCAATAACAGCGGTTTGGCCAGGGATCGCTATACAGCCGCAATATGGCTGTATGAAGATCCCTGGCATTTTTTTCCTATTTTCCCATTTTTTTTTTATGTTTAGAGTGTGGGAATTTTTTTTTTTTTAATTATGTGGGGTCCCCCCTCCTGAAACTTTTTAACCCCTTGTCCCCCATGCAGGCTGGGGTAGCCAGAATGTGGAGCTCCGACCGATTGGGGCTTCAAACCCTGACTATACCAGCTGCAAAAAAGGTCCCTTAATACCAATTTTTGCTCCGGGGTATCTGTTGGGGGGGGGGGAGGGGGCAGGTTTATTTTGCCCTGGGGCCCCATTGTTGCTTAAACCGGCCCTGTGCTCAGGAATCATTATAGTTGAATCATTACAGCAAAGCCAGACTGAATGCTCAGGTGGGGATTTTATCAGAGCTGATAAGACGCAAGCTGAGCAGTGAAGAACAAAAGAGAGCAGGGTAGGAGTTTTCTCTAATGTTCCCACTGATATATATGGTAAAATACATGCGGGTGCTTCTTCTCTGGTTCCCTTTAAGCACACAGTTCAGCTAACCTTGTGAAAGGGGCCTTAGTGACATAAATTATCGAGTGCACTCTGAAAAGTGTGTGGAAAATCTCAGTGCTCTATAAATGTATAATAATAACAGTGCTGCCTGTCATTCTTTGCTGTATATGTCCAGGTCACTGACAATCTCATACGCTGTGCAGATAACAAGTGGCCCGGCATATGAGAGAAACCCTGATACACAGCCTGGGGCTGCAGTACAGGCTCTGAAGAGAGGGGCACCCAGCAGGAAGCAGACAGACCTACAGCTCTGCTTGTTGCACAGAGATGATTAATATGATGCTAATTGTTACAACTTGATGCACATTTTGGTGCAGTTTGCATGCGGCTTGAAACAGAACGAGTCAAAATTGGCAGCAATTACTTTTCACTGGTCCAAATCCACTTTGCATGCCGTAGGGCCCTCCCTCGGCCACACTATTGGCTCTTTATTGGTCCTGTGTTTGTAATGATCACTTCTATAGATGCTTTGAATGATAATAATCATTAACAAACTGTTCCCTTTTTGCACCTCTGACACTGTGTCCTTGTCAGGTTTTGGTGCCCCGTATCAATTGTTGTGTATAGATTGCTGGGGGGGCTATGTAAAACTCGCCCTGTGGCCCATAGCTCCTTAGCTGCGCCACTGATCTCAAGTCTTCTCCAAACTTGCCATAGTTTTCCTTTGAAGCAACAAGCGTCTCTTAAAGTTGACCTGAACTCAGAGCTTCCTCACTGTTCTAAAAGATAAGCAACAGCATAATGACCTTTAAGGAGAAACAGCACTCATGCATGCGCAGTGCGGAGCCAACCATCTTCGGGAGAACTCGGGCTCCCGAAGACTGCCGAAGCCTCCAGCGGCGGGGGATTTAAATAAGGGATCCTGCGCTGAAACGAGCGGCCCATGAGAGGGACGGGAAGGTTCTTTGGGACCCAGAGCCTTCGCTCTCCTTAGGTGAGTATCTATGTTTTATTTTTCTAATCGCTTTAGACTCACTTTAAGAAATTTGAGAAGCCTCATTGAAATTACAACTTGAAAAGCCCAAAAAGAAGACTTAACAATGTTGACAAGAACAGATGTAAATTTCTTATTCTATATTGTGTCTCTGTCTAGGTATCGGCAAAGGTTGAATATTATTAGAGTCACAGTGAGACTAGTACCTCAGCTCCCTCGCCCCCACGTATCTCTGCAGCTCTCCAGCCTTCACATTGACCTAGACATTGGTCCAAGACTAACTTAAGGTAAATATAGCTCTGCCTCTTGAAAGTCAAAAGTATCAGAGCTCAAAACATCCACAGTTCTAAGTTGCCTGGTTTGTTTGGCTTGCTCTACGTGTGAAAGAACACGTGTGTGTTTCCAAGGATTTGTTTTTTTCTGGAGGTGCTCCATCCTCCACACTTTTCTTCTGAACATAAGACATTTAAGTATGACTCCTATCCAGAGATTGAATACTGCAATCTCAGTTCACTTAGTATGTAACATACAGGATGGCACATTGCATGTAAATTAATTATCTATAGAAGGAGACCATTCAGAGCTCTAGTTTTACGCTGTGGAAAATGTCACTGCATTTCTCAAGCCTTTGATTAGGTGGAAAGCCTGTGGGACTCTCAGGATTGTAGATTCCATGCCTTGATCTGAGCTTCACATAACGATATCAAAGAAACTTACCCTAAAGACATCTAGGGAGATGGCAATCTCTGCAACATGGAGGGGAAACTCTATTGTAGTGAGTATTGTGTCTCTCCTTTCAAATTCTAATTAATATTCATGCCGGAATGCATGTGCATATCACAGTTATACAATTAAGGGATATTCATTGTAGTATAGCTGAGCTACAGTTTGCAATGCTGGGACAACAGGACATCCATTGCTCCCATTGAGGCAAGGGGGGCAATTGCCCCAGGACTCCCGAGTGCTGCTGGGCCCCCCCATCTGCCCGACCTCCCCCTTAACCCTTATGTGCTCCCTAGGGCCCTTGCACGAAAGCAGCATTATATCTCACCTGTCCCGGCAGCTCTGCGCTGTTTGTGCTCCCCTTCTATATCCCGCTGCCTGCCTTTTGTGACCTGGTGCATGTCATGACACTTATGCATACTATGAGCCTGGTCACAAGAGGCAGGCAGCAGAAAGAAAACAGAGAGCAATGCGCCGGCCACTGGGTACTCCAATACTCCAAGAAGAAGCAGGAGTGAACATAGCAATATTTCAGCAATTCTTTTCAAACACTTAAAAGAGAAAGCTATAGGAATGTGGCTCTGATGATCCATGGAATTTGATCCTAGCTCTCTGTATTATACCCGGTTCACATTGGCCTAAAAACCTGACGGTTTAGTGGATTGTAACAAAATGGACAAGAATGTTAACCAATGGATCCGTTCACATTGGTCCGTTCAAACAGATCCGTTTGGTCCGTTCTGCCACACGGACTGCAAGTTTGGGTCTGCAGTGATTCTTCCTGGTCAAAGGATGCATCGCATTGACCGCGTGCTAATGGAACGGAGGGTCGTGGAAGGAAAACTGATGCTTTTACAAACTGATCCGTTCCATGGGTCATTTTTCACGGATCTGTTTTTTCTATCCAGTGTGAACCGGCCACGGTTCAAGTAGGCAGCTGCATATATATTTGTTTAAAAATACCTGTGCACAAATATACCAATATCCTACAGGTCACGCATACAAAAATAAAAGGAGCACAGAATGCACTAATAGACCTAAATAATGATACGGATACAATGAATACACCAACTGGTTATGTATACCAGGATACACACACAGACTGCAGCAGTTGGCAGCACAAGAGATTGCCAGGCTGCAGGGTGCCCAACCGCCCACCACACATCATGCATCATGACACATAAGCCGTGTGAAGAAAGTACAAATCTTTCAGCCACAGCCACTTGCCACACTAACAGTAAACAGACCCCACAGCCTAATGAAAGTTGGAGTAGACTGAAAGCCCACATCCAGGAATAGATCTTACTGTAGTTTTGAGGGTGTAGATATTATGGTTGTCCTGTGTCCCCATCTGTGAGAATTTCCATCACTTCCTGTTCAGAAAAGAAGTGATAAAATATCTCCAAGAGAGACAGAGAGAGGGCTTGATTCACAAAAGCGTGATAACTCAGTTATCACGCCTAAAAGCTTTGCACATGCTAACTAGAGTGCTAAGTAGTTAGCACGTGCAAACTACTTAGCACCGTAGTTAGCACGTGCAAAGCATGTTAGCACCCTAGTTAGCACGTGCAGACTACAGTGCTAAGTAGTTTGCACGTGCTAACTAGGGTGCTAAATAGTTTGCACGTGCTAACTACTTAGCACCCTAGTTAGCACATGCAAAGCATGTTAGCACGTGGCTTTTCACTGGCGTGCTACTGCTAACACTTTGCACACATTAGTGAATCAAGCTCAGAGTCTTTAAATTTTGCGTGGAGAAGATTAAGGCTATGTTCTCAGTGGTGTATTGTGGTGTGTTGCATCAGACAATATAATTGCATTGCTTATATTGTAATGGTGTTGTTCACATTGGCGCATTAGTAGTGCGTTGCCATGGATCTATTGGCATCAGTAGAGGTAAAGTTCAGTTGTGCACACCATATGGTTTTGCCATTGATATTACAGGGTACTCAAACAAGTCGATGTACAACCTGTCCGATTACAGAAAAGTACTCACCAACAGGGAAAAGTGAAAGCCGCACTGGAAGCATGCACATTGCTTACTGGAGAGTGCATTACTGTAATCAGACACAATCTGGATTATTTTTGCATTTTTCTTGAAAAAGGGACTCATAAATGTTACGAAACGTTGGATTATTTTTTGCACAGTTGAAATAAACCATCCTGTTTTAATATCAGTGTGCCAACATTACATTTGTATCTTACTGGATCCATTGGCATAACGTGATGCATGCTGTGTGGCACTGTATATTATTAACAGTAGCAGTGAAACATGCTTCTTATGCAGGGGCGCCTCTAGGTATAGGCAGTACAGGCCATTGCCTGGAGTGCCATTGGTCCTGGGGGGCGCCATGTTGCTGGATTAAGCCCCACCCCCAAATTAAGCCCCACCCAAAATTAAGCCACACCCCTGTGGGTGTTCTATTACTTGCTTCTGCTGCATCTACTTAGTGTAAGTTGCAGGCAGCTGACACCTCTGTGCCTTGTGCATCCTTATTTCATCCTTTGTGCCATCTCTGCCTCCTTCTGTGCCCTTTGTGCTTCCTTCTGTACCCCTGTGCCTTCTTACATCTCCTTTGCCTTTATTTGTCCCCTTGTGCTACCTCTGCCCCACTGTTCCTCCTTCAGTCCCACTGTGCCTCCTTCTGTCCTCCTGTGATTCCTTCTGTATCCCTTTGTGCCCTGCTTCTGTCTCCATGTGCCTCTTCAGTCCCCATGTGCCACCTCTGTCCCCTGCGCCTTCCTCTGTCCACATGTGCCTCCTTCTGTGCCCCTTTGTGCCTCCTTCTGTCTCCGTGTGCCTCCTTTAGTCCCCCGTGACTCCTTCTGACCCATTGTAGAGGGTACCAGGCCGACGAGGCAGTCATGAGTGCTGTGCGGGGGGGACCGCGGTCACCCCCCCCGCCAGATGTTGTGTCCCCAGGTGGTGAACAGGCTCCGCGTCAGTTCACTGGCCCGCAGCCCGTAAGCTCATTTCCTGGTGAAACACTGACGCATTACGATTATTTTCATGGAAGGGTGCCACAGATTTTCTCGCCTGGAGTGACAAAATGGCTAGAGGCACCCCTGTTCTTATGTACTGAATGCTTCACTGTAAGTGTAAAGTGTGATGAGACAATTCACCTCCGATGAGTTGTGTGCTTTTGCAGGATTTGTAACGCCACGCCCCACTGTGAATGTAGCCCTAGAATCCCTCACTTCACTAGTTGCTGTTCTTCATTTCCTTTCACCAGGACTACCAGTTCTCCTACTACTGTATAGTCACAAAGTCCCATAAAGTCCAAAGACAGGAAATAAGGGAGAGTCTCAACTCTGGGGACTCGGACAGCAATAAAATTGTATGTCTAGCTTCTTTTCATACTATTCAAAACTGAAATAAAAAAAACCCTGAGCTTTAAGACAGTTTTATGTAAGAGCACATAAGAGGCTTACAGAAGCTAGATCTGCTATCACTACAACGCCATCCGTCTCTCAGGTTTCCGAGGTCACATAACATGACAATCACAGAGGGCTTCCTGATCACTCTACTTCTGTTCTGCTGGCGAAGACAATTATCCGTGATTATTTCTGCTAACAGTGTGATGTCTTGTCAGGCATCCATGTCTCTACAAGCATCTTGTGCATCAGTCAGACTTCCTGCCAATAGCAATCAAGAGGGCTGGATTTTAGCAGCTGATTGCCTAGTTACTGCCTGCAGCAGGTACACCTTCTGCTTATCTCCTCCCTTCCTTCATCATTCATATGACAGAAGATGTAGCTTGACCAAGCCAAGGATGCAGGACTATGGCCTGGTTCACACCAAAAACCGCTAGCAGATCCGCAAAATGCTAGCAGATTTTGAAACGCTTTTTCTTCTTTTTCTGTAGCGTTTCAGCTAGCATTTTGTGGTTTTGTGAAGCGTTTTTGGTGTAGTAGATTTCATGTATTGTTACAGTAAAGCTGTTACTGAACAGCTACTGTAACAAAAAACGCCTGGCAAACCGCTCTGAAGTGCCGTTTTTCAGAGCGGTTTGCGTTTTTCCTATACTTAACATTGAGGCAGAAACGCATCCGCAATCCAAAATCTGCATCAGCCCGGGAGTATGCGTTTCTGCAAAACGCCTCCCGCTCTGGTGTGCACCAGCCCATTGAAATACATTACCCAAGCATATCCGCACCCGCAAGCGGATCGCAAACCGCAGCAGAACCGCTCTGGTGTGCACTAGGCCTATCAGAGGCTGCCATGCAGATGATTGAGAGAATGATCAGAAATGATAATTTATGGTTGACAAAGCAAAATGTCAGTATGGGACTTATGGATGTGAACACACAATAGATCTATTATCTTTAGGTGTCTCTATTCTGCTGAACAGTACATTCAGTATGTTCTGTTGAAGGAAATGCAAGCAATCGGCTTAAAGGCAAACTGAAGTGAGAGGGCTATGTCTGGCTGTCCTGCTGATCCTCTGCCCCTAATACTTATAGCCTTAGACCCCAAACAAGCATGCAGATTAGATGTTAATGACAAGAATCTGGAAAGATTAGCTGCATGCTTGTTTCAGGTTTATGATTCCGACACTACTGCAGTCAAAGAGACTGCAATGCCTAGTACACACCATACAATTTTCTGTTAGATTTTTCTGTTAGATTATTTTCTGTAGAGACTGGTCATTATCTCTGGTGCACTGTCTTCTGGTTATCTCCTGCTGAGTAGAACAATGCCTAATTGCTAGGCAGATAGATGGTTAGATAGATACTGTAATTTCCAACATGTTGGAAATTATCTATCTGGCAGGTAAATCTAAAAGTCTAACAGAAAATTGTATGGTGTGTACCAAGCATTTCAGCAAAATATTAGGGGCCACGCCCTTTACAGAAGCTTTGCTCTTCTGTAGCATAGTGACATGTTTGTTGATGAGGAGAATGGAGAAGGGATGTAAGCTTGGTACATGATGGAGCAGTTTATAGTGGGAGGAGAAGGTAAAGAACAAGGTACTCAGAGGTTGCTGTCTCTTAAACATCCAGCATACCTTTGAAGCAAACCTGTGGACGAAAAAAAAAGTCAAGTTATATACTTACCTCAGTAGTGGGAAGCCTCTGGATGATCCAGAGGCCTCTCCAATCCTCCACAAAACCCCCACTTGTCATCGGGACCCTCTTCTTCATGGCCATGCTTCTGTCCATGTACAAGTGAGGCTGCACTGCGCAAGCGCAATGACGGTGGAAAAAGCTTTACAGTGGACCTGAACTCTAGTAAAGGACAGAAGGAAAACAGAGAAATGCACCCTGTATGTATTATTTAGTTGAGCCTGTCTAGTTCCCCCTCATCTGTGACTAATCACAAGTGTAATTTGATTCTCTCAGCTGTGCCACCTGGCTGCCTCGGCAGAACAGCTCATTTGTAAACATGTTAACCCTATGTCTGCTTCCATGAAAGCAGGAAGTAGATACAGCAGATTTATTGCAAGATTTGTATCAGCTGTAAAAAAAGAAATGCTTTTCTTTAAAGGTTATTATGCTGTTGGTCATCTTTTAGAGCTGAGAGGAAGTTCTGAGTTCAGGTCCTCTTTAACGGGCGTCATTGACACTAAAACATCTGATACTGTGTTCACTGTATTTCCCCACTCCACCATCAGACTGTCATCTGAAACCAATGAAACTCACTCATCTGAATTACTGGAACCAGTTATTATTATCATGCAATTCTATAGTGCTGATATTTTTCTCTGCAGTGCTTGGAAAGACAGATTCACACCATAAGCTTTCCTTAAAAGACAGACTATACCAACTCCATCATGGCAGAATTGTTTAGGAAAGATGATCTTAGCCAAGTACCATACATCCTGCTGTGAACTACAATATGGATGCTAACCAGGCAATCCAAAAGTTATAAATCTATATTACTTTTCTTGTTGATAAATGATCATTCCCCAGTTTACCAGACTCTTAATTGGTACATTGCTGCACAAAGGAAGTTGCAGGTTATTCTGGGTTATCTTTTTTTCCTTCTTTACTTTCCTCTCAGACGTAACCAATGCAGCCTGATTGGCTGAGGCCTCGTTCAGACTATACACACTGCCGCGCGCATTTTGGCAGCGCGTATAGTGTGTGACGTGCAAGAACGGTAGAAGGGCATAGACAGCCCTTCTACCGTTCCCATCATATGCGCTGCGTGGCAGCGCGATTGCGCTATCGCGTGCTGCACGCATTTTTGGTAATCGCAGCGCAGATCCCATTCATTGTAATGAATGGGATCTGCAGCGCAGCGCATAGTAGCGCAGATGGCGTGCGATCGGACGCGTTGCGTTCCGATCGCACATCCATCTGCGCTAAATGATGTGAACGAGGCCTGAAGCCTCTTCTCCTCCTGTTTTCCCCTCCCACACCTCTGTTCCTCTCTGATTGGCCAATATTCCCCATAGTGAGACAATGCACTTTCTATTGCGGAGCTGGGTGAGAGTGCCTGAAGACTGGGTAGGAGGGAGGGCAATCCATACACAATCAGGCAGAGGAGAGTAAGGGAGGAAATTACATCAGGATTGGTCACGATAGACACAGTTAAAATTGAGAATCTTAAGAAGAATTTTCTCCTTTTTTTACTATAGAAAAACTACTAAAAACAAAATGTGAACAGTGCAATACATCTGTTATGTAAGTAAAACAAGTATTTATCTACCTATATCTATCTACTGTATGTATTTTGTTTTTTCTGAGATAGTATGGCTGACAGCTCCTCTTTAAAGTAATCCTGAACTGGGGACAAAAAAAATGAGTGAAGTCCACGGTGGGCTAGATTATCTTTTTAGAAGTGTGCTGGCACTGCTTGTTGTTCTCAGGGTCCCCCTTACTCATCGCTGCTTGTTGCCCCCAGGATCCCCCGGTGCAGCTTGTTGTTCTCAGGGTCCCCTGCCCCTGGCGCTGCTTGTTGCCCCCAGGGTACCCCGCCTCCCCATTCCTGGTCATCTTCATATTTGAAGTCAGTATGCACACAGCTTATCCTGGTGTATGTGCATGGTGCACAGGGATATATTTAGTTAGCTCACTTGTGGCATTAGTTTGATGCACTATCTGTCCCAGGAGAGGACGTCAGGATGTGTGCTCCTAATCATTAGATAGGTTTGATGCAATGAATATTTGCATGTTTGCACTATGCATGTTACAGGACCAGAGTAAAGACACCTCTAAATACTGGGGTGCCTCTGGCCGGTGTCAGTGACTATGCAAGAAAATGTCTATTGTGTATCTCATTAATTTATTTTCACTTCAGGTTTGCTTTAAATATGCATGTATATACAGTGGCAGAAGAATATAGGACGTGTGTGCGCTAACTGGGCTGGAGGTGGAAAAATGTAGGAAAGAGGTGCCCTGGTGTAGATAGAACAATTAAAAACAGATAAAATTGAGAAAATGAGGTGGCTTACCTCAGTAACGAGATCTTTGTGCAAACAAAGAAATTTTATTAGCACAGGCAACGCGTTTCGTGGGTCTGAGCCCACTTCATCAGGCTGGTAACAGTGCCAAATAGAAAAAAAAACAGTCTGGCATAGGGAACCTCTGAAACGCGTTGCTAGTGCTAAATAAAATTTCATTGTTTACACAATTATCTCGTAAGTTCGTAACTGAGATAAGCCACCTCATTTTCTTTATCTGTTTTTAATTGTTTTATGTACACCAGGGCGCCTCTTTCCCACATATGTGCTTTCATACCCCCCAACAGTACTGTTGGAGGAGTCTAGACAGACCCCGAATGGTCTCGACCACAGTGGACACCTGTTAGCTTTTACCAAGGAGAGCGACCACAACCTGGTCCGTTTGGGCCACCACGAGTGGAGTCGTGTTTATTGTCTCCACCTGCTTCCTGTGGTCAGTTGCCCCTCTGCAAACCGCCTTTGTGAGTAAAACATTCTTCATACAGCTATTTTTGTTTACAAAATGTTCTGCCCTATTGGGCTCCTGTTTTAGTCTCCAGTACTCTTTTAGGGTGCCAAGACACCCCCACCTCTTCACTCTCCACCTTATTGTTTGAGTGGTAACACGATCCCAACAAGCAGTTCAAAGGATGAATTGCTGCGACTCAATCTATACTTGGGAGAAAGTACTAATGCTAATATATACATAACATTTTCCTCTTGAAAGAAATATTATCCGGCTTACTAAGAATAATTGAATATGTAAAATGATTGCTTTTAATTAAAAGCTCTATTCAAACAATTTCCACTCTGAGTCAGATGTTCAAGTATAATACTGAGTTATACCAAGGGCAAGGGGAGGAGCAGGGCACTCCAGCACAAAGACAGAGACAAGAATGAGGGGAGGAGGGGGGGCAGGGCACTCCAGCAGAGACAAGGACAGGGGGAGGAGCAGGGCACTCCAGCACAAAGACAGAGACAAGAATGAGGGGAGGAGGGGGGGCAGGGCACTCCAGCACAGAGACAAGGACAGGGGGAGGAGCAGGGCACTCCAGCACAAAGACAGAGACAAGGATGAGGGGAGGGGGGGCAGGGCACTCCAGCACAGAGACAAGGACAGGGGGAGAAGCAGGGCACTCCAGCACAAAGACAGAGACAAGGATGAGGGGAGGAGGGGGGGCAGGGCACTCCAGCACAGAGACAAGGGCAGGGGGAGGAGCAGGGCACTCCAGCACAAAGACAGAGACAAGGATGAGGGGAGGAGGGGGGCAGGGCACTTCAGCACAGAGACAAGGACAGGGGGAGGATCAGAGCACTCCAGCACAAAGACAGAGACAAGGATGAGGGGAGGAGGGGGGGAGGGCCCTCCAGCACAGGGACAAGGACAGGGGGAGGAGTAGGGCACTCCAGCACAAAGACAGAAAAAAGAACAAGGGAAGGAGCAGGGCACTCCAGCACAAGACAGAGACAAGGACATGGGGGATGAGCAGGGCACTCCAACACAAAGACAGAGACAAGAACAGGGGAAGGAGCTGGGCACTCCAGCACAAGACAGAGATAAGAACAGGGGGAGGAGCTGGGCACTCCAGCACAAAGACAGAGACAAGAACAGGGGAAGGAGCAGGGCACTCCAGCACAAGACAGAGGTCTAGGAATAAGTGTGTGTAATGGCCTTTAGTGTTCCACTAAACCGTGGAGTACCCCTTTATGAACCTTCTATAGTAATTGGCAAAGCCTAGAAATCTCTGAAGAGATTTTAACCCCACTGGTTGAGGCCATTCCAACACAGCAGAAACCTTGGCAGGATCCATAGACAGGCCCGAGGTGGAAATAATGTACCCTAAAAAGGTGACAGATGTCATTTCTCCAATTTGGCGTAAAGCATGTTTTGTCTCAGTTTATCCAATACAAACTTGGCATGTGTCCTGTGCTCAGAGAGGTTGTTAGAAAAAATAAGTATATCAACTAGGTATACCAACACAAACTTGCCCAATACCTCCCTGAATACCTCATTAATCAGTTCCTGAAAGACGTCCAGGGCGTTACACAGCCCGAAAGGCATCACCAGGTACTCGTAATGCCCGTCGGGCGTGTTAAAGGCCGTCTTCCATTCATCGCCCTTTCTGATTCGCACCAGGTTGTATGCACCCCGTAAATCCAACTGTGAAAAGATCTTAGCGTTGGTTATCTGTGTAAACAAGTCATCTATCAAGGGCAAAAGGTAGCGATTCTTTACTGTGATTTTATTCAGGCCCCGGTAATCAATGCAAGGCCGCAGGCCTCCGTCTTTTTTCTTAACAAAAAAGAAACCTGCGCCAGCAGGTGACCGGGAAGGGCGAATGAACCCCTTGGCTAAATTTTCACGAATGTATTCCTGCATAGCCACTTTCTCTGGACCAGACAAATTGTAAAGATGGCCCCTAGGGGGCATACAACCCGATCGGAGATCGATGGGGCAATCAAAGTGGCGATGTGGAGGTAACTTATCTGCAGCCTTGGGACAGAACACATCAGAATACTCGGAATATTGTACTGGTACCCCCCCCAACTGGATCCTGGTCTGGCCCAGTGTCACTCTCCCTAAACACTGCTGAAAACAGTGAGCTGACCAACTAGTTAGCTGACTGGTAGCCCAATTAATCTGTGGAGAGTGTAAGTGTAGCCATGGCATGCCAAGGATGACTGTGGAGGTGGTCATGTGTAACACAAAAAACTGTAGTCTCTCCTTATGTAACACCCCTATAGTGACTTCCACCTCTGGTGTCTGGGACAGCGGATGATCACTTTGCAGGGGGGAATCATCTACTGCCGTAACCTGAATGGGTGGTTTTACTGGGGTGAACGGAATACCCAATCTCTTTGCAAATTCAAAATCCATAAAATTAGCTGCAGAGCCAGAATCAATAAAAGCCTCAGAAATCTCAGTTTAATCTTCCCATGTGTCTGTACAGGGAAGGAGTAACCGTTTATCTTCTAGGGGTAAAAGCTGCGTGCCTAGGGTGCTACCCCCTACAACTCCTAGGCGATAGCGTTTCCCGGCATGTTAGGGCAATTACGTACTCTATGACCCCCTTCTGCGCAGTAAAGACACAGCCGCTCAGACATCCTGCGTCTTCGCTCCACTTGGGATAGTTTTGACCGACCAATCTGCATTGGTTCGGGTGGAGGCGAGACAGGAGGAGGTGGAGTTACTGGAGGCGCAGCGTAGGACACCATTCTTATATGACTACTACCCCGGGTCTGTTTCTGATAACGCAGTCTGCGGTCGACTCGAATGGCCGATGAAATGGCCTCATCGACTGTCTTAGGTTCAGGCAGACTTAACATGAGATCTGACACCTCATCTGACAACCCTGATAAGAAACAATCTAATAGGGCATAGGTGTCCCACCTGGCTGAAACTGACCACCTCCTAAATTCGGCTGCGTAATCTTCGACCGGACCCCTGCCTTGACGCAAGAGCTTGAGCTTCCGCTCAGAGGTCGCGGCAAGGTCTGGGTCGTCTTAAATTACTGCCATGGCTTTAAAAAATTCATCCACAGAAGAGAGGGCCAAATCCCCGGTGGGCAAACTGTACACCCACGTCTGAGAATCGCCTGATAACAATGTTTTAATAAAGGTGACCCTTTGGGTCATATTTCCAGAAGATCGGGGTCTTAACTCAAAGTAACATAGCATTTCGGAAGTCAGATCTGTCACCAGAAAAATTTTTTGGGTACAGGCAAACGTATATCAGAGCTAGGAGGGGATTGCACCTCATCCACTGCTGTCTGGAGGGTTTGTAAAGAACCAGACAAGGCTTCAATCATAGTCTTGTGACTACCCAGCACTTGATTGATGTTTTCCACCGAAGTGGCAAGCGCACCCAGACGGTCAGTGTGTGCGTCCATTTGCATTTTTGGTCTGCCGTTCTATAACGATCGGTGTAACACAGAGAGGATCTGATTACCGGTGAACTGCAGTCTCACCAGGAATACAGAATATACCCGATTATTGGTGATCTGCAGTATCACCGATAATCAGATATATCTACTAACCTCTGGACACCAGGGAGAACAAGTGAGTGTTTAGATGCAACTGTATACTTTGAGTACTTCTCCAGAAGTATGTTCCTTCCTATGGCCTAGACTCTCCAGGAGGGAGGAGCTAGGCTGAGGGTAGGAAGGTCAGAGCGTGAGTGACACCCGAGAGGGAGGGTGTCACTAACAGGTCTGGGAACTGCCTCTAACAGTAAGGCCAGTTCTCGAGGTCGTCAAGCCAGGTCGTTAACACACAGACAGATAAGGTACGGAATCAGGATGCAAATACAGAGTCCAGGAACGAGCAGAGTTTGGCAACAGGATATCAGAAATAGCACAGTACAGAATCAGGATGCAAATACAGAGTCCAGAAACGAGCAGAGTTTGGCAACAGGATATCAGAAATAGCAAGGTACAAGATCAGAGTTCAGAGGAATAGTCAGGCAGGCAGAAGGTCATAACAAATAATACAATTAAATGTTCCTAATGCTAAGGTGTGAACGCCTTGATGTCAACACCTTTGGAAACTATGCTAGAACACAGATACAGACAAGGTCTGAGTGCTACCACGTTGTAATCGCAACGGCAGACAACCAGAGAATGCCCAGCACCCAGTATATATAGTAAAGCGCTCTCTAGCGCCTCCCTTAAGTGCTGGACCAATGGCAGGTGGTGAAAAATTTCAGCTGACCAGCCTGGTCAGCTGACCCTTTTCTGGCTGTCATATAAGCTCTGCCTCTCAGCACGCGCGCGCGTCCTTCTGAATCTGTGTGGACTAGCAGTCCCAGCCACACCAGACATGTCTTGCAATGTAACCATTGATTCAAGCACGGGGACCGCCGCCCCGCTCTCTAAGCGAGCGGCGGTTTCCCCGCGTCCAGCCGCAATGTCATCTGCTCTGCAATGCATGCAATCTGCCGCCTCCAACGCGGACTCCACCGCTCTGTCCATGCGGCATGCGGCGGTTTCTCCGCGTTGTGCCGCCATGTTAGACGCGGAAACAGCCGCCTCACTCTGAGCCTTTGCGGCAGCTTTTCCGCGTTTCCTCACAGCATGACTTTACATTTGTCAACATTGAATTTCATCTGCCATGTATGTGCCCATATAGCCATCCTATCCAGATCCTGTTGCAATATGACACTATCTTCCTGAGAGTTGATGATTCTGCACAATTTTGTATCATCTGCAAAAATAGCAACATTGCTCACTACTGCATCTACTAGGTCATTAATAAATAAATTGAAGAGCACTAGACCCAGTACAGACCCCTGTGGGACCCCACTGCTAACAGTCTCCCATTTTGAATACGATCCATTGACCACAACTCTTTGTTTTCTGTCCATTAGCCAGTTCCCTATCCATGCACACAAACTCTTCCCCAGTCCTTGCATCCTCAACTTTTGCACCAGACTTCTGTGGGGAACAGTGTCGAAGGCCTTTGCAAAGTACAAGTATATCACATCTACAGCATTCCCAATATCCATATTAGCATTCACTACCTCATAAAAGCTGAGCACGTTAGTCAAACAGGACCTGTCTTTAGTAAACCCATGTTGATGCTGAGAAATAAGATTATTTTCTACTATGAAGTCATGTATAGTATCTCTTAGTAACCCCTCAAATAGTTTGCATACAACTGATGTTAAGCTTGCAGGTCTATAATTTCCTGGATCTGATTTTTTGCCCTTCTTAAATAATGGGAAAACGTGGGCTGTACGCCAATCCACTGGGACTCTGCCAGTTGCAAGAGAGTCACAAAAGATAAGATAAAGGGGTTTAGCTATAACTGAACTTAATTCCCTTAGGACCCGAGGATGCATGCCATCCGGGCCAGGTGCCTTGTCTATTTTTAATTTATTTAGTCTTGCCTTCACTTCTTCCTGCGTTAAGTATTTAATATTACAGTTAGAAGATTGAGACACTTCTGCCTCTGTAATTTGCAACAGTGCTGTTTCCTTTGTGAAGACAGAAGCAAAGAAAGCATTTAATAACTCTGCCTTACCTTGGTCATCCACCATTGAGTTCCCACCCTCATCCTTTAGGAGTCCTATACAGTCAACCTTTCTTTTTTTAGAGTTGATGTACTTGTAAAACTTTTTTGGGTTAGATTTGATATCCCTAGCAATTTGATTTTCAGCTTCGATCTTTGCCAGCCTAATTTCTTTTTTACAATTTTTATTGCACTCCTTATAATTGCTTAGTGCAGCCTCGGTCCCCTCCTGTTTTAGGACCTTATAGGCATTCCTTTTCCTCTTCATTTTATTCCTAACCTTTCTATTCATCCATAGAGGCCTTTTTTTATTCCTAGACATTTTGTTTCCATATGGGATATATATACTACAATATTGATTGAGAATACGTTTTAAAGCTTGCCATTTCTCTTCAGTGTCCTCCCCTTGTAGTACATTATCCCAGTTCACCAAACTTAGTGCCTGCCTGATTTGATTGAACTTTGCTTTTCTAAAATTCATAGTTTTAGTGGTCCCGCTGCCCCGTGGCCTATCAGTCACCAGATCAAACGTTATCATGTTGTGATCACTATTTCCCAAATGTTCTTGAACCTGCACATTTGATACATTATCTGGTTTCATGTAGTATGAAGGTCAATAGATTTTGGATATTCAGAGCAAATTGTATAGGTAGGTTCCTATACTACATGGAAGTGGTAAAATTGGCCCATCATTGAAGGTGGGGTGCATTGTTTGCCTTGGGGGTTCAAAAAGCATAAATCTGGCCCAGTGTGAATTGCAAGAATTTGCTGCCTAAAAACAAACACGTCTTAATTCCATATTGATCATTTGTGCTCTCCAATCAGCCCAATACACTACTTCAGCTCTGTAATTAGTTGTCAGTCTGCAATTCAGCTTCAAACTTTACCTGTCAATGTGCGCTAAGAATAATAACCCTTAGCTCCTTACACATAGATCTCCTACAGATGTGAATGGCAAGTAGACAACTATGACTACTTAATCATTAAGTAACCCACATAATATCACACATATAAAGCCGAGCTCTTGCAGAGCACTTAGAGGGCGCTTGTATTGTCTTCTCACAAGACAGGACATTTATATGTCAATTCATACAGACACCAGGTTGATTTACTAGCAGAATAACAATACAAAATTATACAGTAAGACTGTGGTTATAAAAATGGAAACAGAACAGACAAACAGAAATGAAAAAAGCTGTCAAACCCAAGGGAGACTGGATATGCAAATGATTAAATAACACAAAGCAAATGTCCCTGACGCCTGCTCTATTTTCAGGAATTCTGAGTAGGGTTTAATTATTTTTATTTCTCCTTAAGGCATCTCTGTGTGCTTCATAAATACAGAATTGAGAAAATAAGAAAAGCAAATTAGGACTTGCTGGCCATTTTCCAAAAGAGGAACTTAAGCGAAATGGGAAAAAAAATGAATCAGCCTGCATGTCATCATCTTTACTACTGGCAGACAAAAAAAAAAAACAGACAGCGTCAACTGCCATTATGTATAACCAAACCGCCTGACACACACACACACACACACACACACACACACACACACACACACACACACACACACACACACACACACACACACACACACACACACACACACACACACACACGCGCGCCAGATACTGGTTGCTTGGCAGTTGGAAACAGCTAACAGTTATTCTCACAATGAGACAAGGCTCACAGACAGTGAAACTGTCAGGACCAAGGTCCTGATATCACACTGTAGGAGAGGTTTTACCTCAGAATCTATTGGAGAAAAGGTAAAGATTTTGGAAAAGGGGGTATCAGCTACTGATTGAGATACGTTCAATCCTTGGTTACAGTTACTCTTTAAAAGCTTAAAGCTGAAGCCACCTAAGAAAAAAAAAGGTAGATACCCACCTATGGAGAGGGAAGGTTCTAGATCAGGCATGGGCAAACTTGGCCCTGAAGCTGTTGAGGAACTACAAGTCCCACAATGCATTGCAGGAGTCTGACAGCCACAGTCATGACTCATAAAGGCAAATGCATTGTGGGATTTGTAGTTCCTTAACAGCTGGAGGGCCAAGTTTGCCCATGCCTGTTCTAGATCCATGCCCTCGGTCCACAGCTGCCCCTTCCCCCGTTGAAGTTATCTGGCCAAGTAGTCAAATACACCTTCAGGAGTTCTCAGTGGGCTTCAGTAGCACTTGTGTCCCAGAGTGTTGCCAAAGACGGGAGGCTCTGTACTGTGCATCCACAAGCACACACTCATGCATGAGTAGTATGGAGCCGCATGTATTCAGAGGAAATTGGGGACACGAGTGCTTCAGAGGTGTCTGAGGAT
The DNA here is from genome assembly GCF_040937935.1 of Hyperolius riggenbachi. Classification (NCBI taxonomy): domain Eukaryota; kingdom Metazoa; phylum Chordata; class Amphibia; order Anura; family Hyperoliidae; genus Hyperolius; species Hyperolius riggenbachi. The sequence goes on from NC_090647.1 coordinate 120,413,091, forward strand.
TCCCAAAGCCATGGCATTTTAACAGGGAACAGCTATGGACCGAGGGCAAAGAGATAATTATTGCCCAGCACTGTGTAATATGTTAGAGTTATATAAATACAATAAATAATTATAATAAAAGAGATGACTAGAAAGGCCCCATGAGGTCCAGAGCTTTCCCTCTACATAGGACAGTATTGAACTTTTTTTTCCAGGTCACTTCACAGTTGTTTTACATTTGCACAAAAATTGTGGCCTGATCCCTATGGCCACAGGTCCGGCATGAACATTATGCACATAGCTCCCAACTGTCCCTGTTTTGGAGGGACAGTCCCTCTTTGGGAAGTAAATCCCTCTGTCCCTCACAGGTACCTAAATAATGGGTAACAGTGAGAGGCAGGCTCGTACTGAGCCACCAAAGTACCGATTTTTTCCATCGTGGGCCCCGGCCGCCCTGCCTCCTGGGGACCCCAGTGCTGAAAAGGAGGGGGTACAGCGCAGGAAGGGGGGAAAGTGGGCACAGAGTGGTGGGGAGGGGGGGGAGCCTCCCCCGTTTCCCTCACCTAGGCCCCCCTTCTGCGCCCCTTCCCTCCAGAATTGCAGCCAGCCAGCGGAACGGCTTACCGAGAGCGATAGCTCTGCGTGCCACTGGTCTGGTCTTCTGCACTGACACTGTCCAATCACGCTCTCGCAGTACTTCCTGTGAGAGCGTGATTGGACAGTGCAGTGCAGAAGACCAGACCAGCAGCAGCACGCAGAGCTTTCTGATTCTCCCGGTGAGTGATTCCTGCTCGCTGTCGCTGCTGGCTGCAATTTTGGAGGGGGAGCATGGAAGGGGGGGCCCTAGGTGAGGGAGGGGGGAGTCTTTCCCCCTCCCCGCCGCTCTGTGCCCACTGCCCCCTCTTCCATCATGGGGGCCCCCACTAATTGGTGACCTTCCTACCTAAACTGGGGACACCTAGACCTGGGTATATCTATACTGGGGACACCTAAACTGGGAAATCTGCCGGCTGCCACCAATCTGATTGCATTTTATGGGGATATCTGCTGCCAATCTGATTGCATTTTGTAGGGATATCTGCTGCCAATCTGATTGCATTTTGTGGGGATATCTGCTGCCAACTTGATTGCATTTTGTGGGGAAATCTGATTGCATTTTGTGGGGAAATCTGCCGCCAATCTGATTGCATTTTGTGGGGATATCTTCTGTCAATCTGATTGCATTTTGTGGGAAAATCTGCCGCCAATCTGATTGCATTTTGTGTGTAATTCTGCCGCTAATCTTATTGCATTTTGTGGGGATATCTGCTGCCAATCTGATTGCATTTTTTGGGGATATCTGCTGCCAATCTGATTGCATTTTGTGGGGGATGTATGCCGCCAATCTAATTGCATTTTGCGGGGATATATTCTGCCAATCTGATTGCATTTTGTGGGGAAATCTGCCGCCAATCTGATTGCATTTTGTGGGGATATCTGCTGCCAATCTGATTGCAATTTGTGGGGAAATCTGCCACCAATCTGATTGCATTTTGCGGGGATATATTCTGCCAATCTGATTGCATTTTGTGGAGATATCTGCTGCCAATCTGATTGCATTTTGTGGGGAAATCTGACGCCAATCTGATTGCATTTTGTGGGGATATCTGCTGCCAATTTGATTGCATTTTGTCGGAAAATCTGCTGCCATTTGACTACGTGATGAATTATCATGAGGCATGTAACTACTTGATTATTTTATCTAAAATGTATCTGGTCGGACCTAATCTCTGTGAATAACACAGCTACTTATTATTATTTTTTTTTTAAGTCTGCCCATGACCCATCATGACCACGCCCATGTTCCAGTGCATGGTAACACCCATTTATTTTTGCTGCTGTGGACATATCCCTATTGGAGACTGTCCTCAGAAGTGCTCACAATCTATTCCCTACCATAAAATCATGCAAAATTTCATGTGTATGTGAGCCCAAAATGAGGGGGGGGGGGGGGGCAGGCTGAAACTTTCTTGGTGGGCCCTTAGTGTCCCTGTCCGACCCTGGTGAGAGGTTTGTAGAGTGGTGAGAGACAAGGGTAGAGGCATGGGAAAGATAAGTTGCAGATAACCGCTTTAGCATTGATGGTATTTGCAGGGACAAATTTCTGCAAAGCCCACATAGGACACAGACTACGGATGTTGGCACACAAGAAGAAGTCAGCCTTCAGGCAGCAAATCAAAAAGCAAGGCAGGACATGGCGGCTGCATATGCAAAACTGGAGCGTGGGCCTAGGTCTGTATGTAGAAGAGAAGAATGCTGTACATGGAGGGTACACATGGGAGAAGAGGTTGCACTTGTAATTGGATGCTGCACACAAATGGGAGAGGATGCTACTTCACAATGGGCTGTGTGTGTGTGTGTGTGTCTGTCTGTCTGTCTGTCCCACAATACAGTTGGCCTAGGCACAAAAAAGCATGAAAGGACCACAATCGTGAAAAAATAGGCAGTTAAAATCTGACAGAACCGACAAGTTTTTGGGCCAGTCCATCTCCTCATGGGAATTCTCAGGGTTTTCTTTGTTTTCAACAGCATTTCCTGAACAGCAGTTGCAAATTCAATCCCCCATGAGGAGATGGACTGGCCCAAAACCTGCGGTTCTGTCAGATTTTAACTGCCTACTTTTTTTTGCAATAGTAGTCCTTTAACCTCTTCAGGACTGCAGTGCTAGTGACCAGGCCATTTTTAGTGAAATGTGCCACTGCAGCTTTAAGACTAAGATGCAGATCCGCACAACACAGCACACCAGTGATTTTCCCCCCTCCCCCCTTTTCTCCCCACCAACAGAGCTCTCTGTTGGTGGGGTCTGATGGCTCCCCCCATGTTTATTTTATTTTTAATCAATGTTATTGTTTTTTTTTTTTTTTTTTTTTTTTAAACCCTGTTTCTTTAAATTCCCTCCCTTCCTCCCTCCCTCCAGCCAGCCAGCCAGCCAGCCAGCCAGCCAGCCAATTATGGCGATCGGCTGTCATAGGCTTCTGCCTATGAGAGCCGATCGCTCTCTTGTCCCCCAGGGGACAGCCGTGTCACACGGCTGTCCCCAGTGCAGCGCTGCTGCTGATCGCAGCGCTGCACAGAGTAAATAGACGGCGTGATCGCCGTCTAACAGTCTCCCGAGCGGCAATAGCCGCTCGGAGACTGAAGGCGGTGCGGAGCTCTGCCCCCCAAGCAGGAGATGCGCGCGCAGCCTGCACGCGATCTCCTGCAAAACAGAGCCCCAGGACTTGACGCCAATTGGCGTTAGGCAGTCCTGGGGCTCCCGCCGCGGCCACGCCCATCGGTGTGACGCAGTTGCCAAGAGGTTAAACCGTACCTCTGGTATAAAACAAAACCCACACTATAATTTCCAAAGGAGCCTGTTTATCTCACTCACCAGTAATTGCACACTGCCAGCACAGGTAGCCGACATTGTAACTAGTAGCTATAAAAACTGACCACTTGTGCCATAAAATCCAGGTTTTGTTGGTTAGCCACACCCACTTTCTTAAGAACTGCTATGACAGTTTTCTGCCTTTGCAAAGGCTGCTAAGAGGTTGTGTCCAAGCATGTGACTAAACTTGTTAGATTTGTGTCAGAAACTCCTGATCTGTATGCTTGTTCAGGGTCTATGGCTAAAAAGTAGTAGAGGAAGAGGATCAGCGGGACAGCCAGACAACTGGTATTGTTTAAAAGGAAATAAGTGGCATTCTGGCTCTTTTTCACTTTGGACTTTACAACGGAGGTCGAATTTAATAGGCAAATTGTGTCTGAATGTAGGTAAAAAAGAGGACACTGTAAAGAGGTAAAGAGGAAACATATGTAATCAATAGACACATGGGGGACATCTCTGAAAAGGATGAATGGGGAGGATAAGGGAAGACGAAAACAATGCATTTTAACTGCAGTACAGGGCAATTAGCGAAAATAATGTAATACATTTACAGGATCACTTTTCCTGTAAAACATAGAAGCACACTATATGGCAAACTACAAATTGCAGAACGCTTACATTTGGCACGATTGTAACTATACAATGACAATAAGAGGGGTTAATTGTATCATGTTCAATGTAAAAGGCTGCTGTAAAATCAGAAATGCACAGGCTTTCCTGGAATAAAAGGCAAATTCTATAAAAGTGCATAATCAGGCAATATAGAGTGGGGGATGAAATGTATGTTATTTCAGGAATGTCATTATTGAACGTACAGTGCTGACTAATAAAGTTGGCACAGTATAAATTACAGATAATAACTGTACTCTGCAGCCTATGAATGGCCAAATGGAAGTGCTATAATTACAGGGGGCATTGTTATGTGAAAAAACAAGTGACAGAGTAATACGTACACAATTATTGCTGCATGCAGCGCCTCTTTGGATATGGTACAGGCTCTATTATGCCTCAGAGAAGTATTGCTCCCCTCATAAACTCCACATTGTTTATGTTATTTGAACTGAAGCCCATTAATGAGTGAGGTAAGACCTCTAGAAACACCGCTAATCACTTATTTGCAAGCAGAGATGGAACACTGGCAAGTTACCTGAAGGAAAACTTTTTGGGTAAAATGCCAGTTTATGCATAATTAAAATACAGGCAATTATAAAAGGCTCACAACAGAAATGAGTCTGTCGGAGATTTAATCTCGGATATATCTTCATAATGATTTATGCTTGTTTCCTTACTCCTTTTATGAGCCTTGCCAAAATGCCTTCAGCAAATTAAATAGGTGAATATTAATGAGCAAGAAGCTTGTACATTAATAAGGGTCAAAGAGCCCTTAATATAAAGCTCTGTGGACTGTGTTAGGGCTCCAAGGATCTTTGGGTGTTGGCGGTAGTAGCTCATTAGGTCTCCTCCCCCCTCCATCGGTAAAACTGTCAAGGCCATTTTTATCCAAAGTGTCTCGAAAGCTCTGTGGCCATCCCCACCTGCGTTGGCATGACCTGTCCCCAGCTTGGCACCCATCCTATTAGGCTGAGCCAGGGGCGGGACAAGGAGAAAGAGCTAGGGGTGACCACAGAATTTGGAACACTTTAGAGAAAAAAAGCCATGGCAGTTTTACCGATGGAGGGGGGCGGAATTTTCAGATTTATGGGCAAGTTACTGCTGCTGACACCCGCCGATCCTTGCAGCTCTAACACAGAGCTTTACATTAACTCTAATTAAAATTACAAACTAGGTACTCTTTAAGCAGAAATGATACTTAAAAATGTTTGTTTGTTTTATTGAAGGATAAGGGTTGCACAACAAAAAGTAGAAACCAGTCTCTCCTGATCTTGCAAATCAATTGGGGGGGGGGGGGGGGGGGGGTGGAGTTTAAGGCAGGTTCAAAGAAAACTGAAGTAGTTGCTCAGAACATACAGTCAAAACCATTGTCTCATTTACAGCACACCTGAACTGAAAACAGACTTATAGAAAAATGTATTTGTAGTAGCACTGGTTATTAGAACTTGCCAGCAGTCTCATATTTTTATTCTTAGCTTAAGAGCTGCAATGCTAATGTAAGGTTTAAAGAGCAGCCATGACCGTGATGGTAGAATGAGGTTCAATCAGCTCAAGCACAGAGAATAGAATTACCATTTGAACTTTAGTTTTCAGCCCTATGATCTTATCAGGAGTCTTTATTCAGACAGATAAAAGTGTGTTGCCTTCTATTTGCTTTTCAGGGGAGGTGTGCTGCATTCAACTTATATGTGCAATTTATATAAATAAAGCACTGGTCTATTAACTCTTGCACGGAAAAAAAACGGACTCACAACAGCTGTGGGTGCCAAATCCCCAGTGCCCAAGTTATTCAGTCGGCACCGCCATAGCCTCAAATTACATTGTGGCCTATGGCAGCACTTAGTTTACCATATGGGCTGTGTGCCCAATTTACGATACCTGCCTTGCTCGGCATAAGCCTTATTTATCAGGTAGCAATACTATACCACCTTACTGCAAGATGGGAAGGCAGTGACTACAGGGTTCCTTATTACTGGAAATGTAAGTCAAGCTTATCAAATCTGCCAGAAATTCAATGAACTGCATGGCCACCAAACTCAGGAGTCGGGATCAGGTACGGCATACCATACAAAGAATCATTCTCTGTTTACTCTGACTCTGTGAAATGCTTACGACCTACAACATTCTTTTTTAGTTGTTGACAGCAAACAGAAAATAAATTCCTCTTTAGCCTGATCCAAAAATAGGCAAACACAGGTTTTCTGGGCTGATAATTCTGTAGTAAACAACCTCAAGTATGCCCCTCATAACGTTAATTATTTATTTAACTCGTCAATGCTTAATTGCTGCTGGGCACTTTTTTTCATACTAGACTGCAGTTCGGCTTTGCGCTGAGCTGGAGTGTTTTGTAGATTCATGTGTGCTGCTGTAGTGAGATTAGTGTACAGAAGAAGTAGTCCACATTTAAGAGCTTCATTACAGGCAATTTCAGCTCAGCCGTCTGAAAGCACAGTAGGGATGCTTTGTCAAGACCAGCGGAGCAAAGCTGGAGCAACTGTCTAGAACAACCAATCCAATTTCCCCCCGTTCAATGAGGCAAGGAATCCGAAGGGTTCTACTGGGCAGCTTACTTGCGCAAGTTTTCTTTGCACCTTTTTTTTTTAAATAAATCAGCTTCACTGACTCAAAAGTCAACTCTAATTTTAACCTAAGTGTGAACCTGCTCATGACATGCATGACAACTGGTTCATGGGTGCAGGTGAGACAGTGGTGTGAGGATGAGAGCATCTGTCACCTGTTCTCTGTACACTCACACCTGGTCACACCTGTGTCACTGTAGACTCATCACATTCACAACTGCAAACTGAGATTCTGTCTAAATAGACTGTAAAGAATAAAGGTGGTCGATCGACCATCCGATTCAATAATTATTATCGAATCAGATGAAAATCGATGCCGCCAAGAGCATGCATAATTGACAATGCGACCAATTTTGGGCTGAAATTGGTCACATGCTTTGAGTGGACATGCTGCAAGATGTTGGGTCATCGGAGTCAACCAGATGGGCGGTGGTAGTGGCGAGAAATATCAAGGCGAGCTACGAATGCAACAAAACCCCCGGCGATGCCCACCTAGTGTAGACATGTGCCAACCCCGTGTGTGCCTTTATACCCTACCTGTCCTGTGTCACTCATCCGTCTTCAGAATCCGCCGTTCTTCCATTAGTAGTGATATACATGCCGCCGGCGTAGCGCGTGCATAGCACTAACTGAAGAGTAGGGGATTCTGAGCTGGATGGACCCTGCATGGTGGGTGACACAGGACAGGTAATATATAAATGCACATACTGGGGGGGCACATGTATTTACTAGGGGGGCAGTGGCAAGGCAGCAGAAGCAGCAGACTCGGGTGATTCCCGAGATATTTAATTCTGAAATTGATCGGGAATCAGCTTGTGGTGTATGGGCAGGGCAGCTGACAGATCTCTCTCTAATCAGATTCGATCAGAGAGAGATTTGTCTCTTGGTCATATCTGCCTATCATCACTAGATGAATAAGTACCTTAAAGGGAAGGTCCAGGAAGAATAGAAATAAAAAATCTACTTACCTGGGGCTTTCTCCAGCCCCTGGCAGCCGTCCTGTCCCCTCGCCGCTGCTCCAGTGGCTCCCAGTACCCCCCTGTGCAGATGCAAACCTTGCCAGGTCAGCATCTGCTTGGGCTCCAGTGTGTGGCTCACTGAGTCGCACTGACGTCTGCGCAGTACAGTGCAGATGACGTCAGCGCGACTCTGAGAGACGCTGGTACAGCCACAGTGGAAATCTTGCACCGGAGTGGACCCTGAACCCCCAGCGTGGAGCAGAGCTGCGGCAAGGGCACAGGACGGCTGGCAGGGGCTGGAGGTAGCCCCAGGTAAGTGGATTTTTTTTATTTTTAACCTCCTCAGATGTGTCCTTAAAAGGTTGAAATGTTTACATACTTGGCCAGTATGACAGCTAAGAAATTTACACTCATCTTATAAATCCCAGTAGAGACACTGTATGTCCAGAGCTGTAAGGGGGCCCAAACTACTACTTCACTCCCTCTGATAAGGGGGTCCATCCTTTAGATCAGTTGTTCTTGTGTCTATACTTGTTATGGGTGTGAAGACTACAATGTCCACACTTGTTTTATGACCCTTGCAAGATGGGCCCCCAGGCAGTAGGAGGGTCACAAGGGGTAGGCAAAGGAAAAGGTGTGATCTTTGGGGGGCCCTATGAAAGCTTTGCTGGCAGGCCCCGTCATTTATAGTTAGGCCCCTGCGACCCATGTTGCCTAGGTAACACAAGCATTGCTAGGGTTACTTTAATGATGCTTGTGCTACCTAGGTAACATAGGACACAGTAATTTAGCAATGCATGTTACCTTGTCAATGCAAGTAATGACAAAACTGCTCTGACCTGATATTTCTAAAGGAGCAAAGGCAGCAATTGTTAATCAGGATAAAACATGGATATAAACAGTGTACAGAAGCACAGTGATGGACAGAAAACATTGTTCATGGGCCAAATGTGCTTGACACCAAATCTGTCTTCTCTCCTTTGCTTGACACCAAATCTATCTTCTCTCCTTCCCTAGCTGCAGCTAATGGGCGGGTTAAGGTGTGATCAGGTGGCACAGAAAATTAGGATGAACAGTAGATGCCAGACTACATTTCCAACAGTCCTAGCATGGGAATATGCATGGGACCTGCAGTCACAGTAAGTAGACATGAAGACTCTAAGGGCTTGCTCACACTAAGCAATTGCGATTTATGATGTGAACAAGGCCTAACTCTGGCTATAGAAAGCTAACAGGTTCAAGAGCTCTGTTCATATAGAGAAGCTAATTTCCATAGTTGAGGGGTAAGGAGCAGTAGGCGAATCCTCCAAGAGACAAATGACACATAGACAATCAGCAGCACGGCACCATTAAAAGGCATGAAATGTGGATGAGATATGTAATAACAAAAAGATACAGAACCAGCCAAGCAAGGATGGTACAAGGCACGTGGAGAAGATCTGTCTCCACTGGATATTGTGGTATGTTCTGAAGGTATAGCTCAGTCCTCAAGGGCCAAGGTCCACATTTTTGGCACCTGCGAAATGTGTGTGAATAAGTCAATCCTATTTTTCTCTAATGATTATCTTTTATTGATGATTAAGGACCAGTAGGTCTGAAACATGTTAGCTATAGATGCGTGATTGGTGTTTTGGATATGTCCATAATAAAGGATCATTTTAGGACATGTGCGGATCCTTTCCTTTTGCTACTATCTTTTATTGAAGTAAGCCAAGCCACATAGTAAACTGAGTTTAAAGTTGTTATACTTTTTGGGGTGTCTTCTCTCTCCTCCATTTAATTAACTTACGCTAATAAAAAAAATATTTATTTAATTTTATCTTCGAGTTTAGTTTGGTCTTAAGAAAACATCTAATTTCATAACCAAGTGCAGACACAAGCTCTTATTAACCATTGGTTCTGACCAGTCAGGGCAAGGCCTGCTCTGATTGGGAAGAAGCAGTGACCAATCAACACTTTTTCTGTCAGTACGCCAAACATCAGTGCAACCAATAAAAAGTTGCTTTAATTATATGGAAGCCCATTGTCTGTGCAAATAGCAACACAGAAGTAATTCACTATTTGCATACCAAAATACATTTTGCTTAACCACTTCCGCCCACAGGCCATTGTACCCTTACGGCCAAGAGCCATTTTCACCTGTCAGTGCTCCTCCCATTCATTTGGCCATAACTTTATCACTGCTTCTCACACCTAAATAATCTATATATTGTGTTTTTTCACCACAAATTGGGATTTTTGTGGGCGATACTTGCTTTCAGTAATTACTTTATTTTCTATGTATTTTATAGGGAAAATAGAAAAAAAAGATAAACACACTATTTCTAGAATTCAATCCCCTAGTTTTAAAATAAGCAATGCCACTATAAATAAAACCCACCCATTTTATTTGCCACTAGTCACAGCTATCACAAATGTTGTTCCTCGTACAATGTATGGCGACAATATATTATTTGGAAATAAAGGCGTACAGTAAACCATACTTTACATTGACTGCATTTGAACAACTTTATTGTTTTTAAATGCGGACATGTTGTGCAGTTTGTCATTTAGCTGGCAGTCATAGTATTTAAGTGAGTTGGTTGTTTAGTTGGTTGGCGTGTATGTGCAGACTTGTCAGCTAAACAACTTGTTGTGCGTTTGGCCATTTTGTATGGTTGGTTGTGTTTTAAGTTGGACGTGTGTATGAGCGTTTACTGTATGTGAAGCAACATGCAGGTAACGCACGGTTTTCCCGATCCGTTGGCGTTCCTGCTGTCACAGTGCACCTGGCCTCAATCTACAGTCACTTCTACTGAAAGTGCAAATTATTAAAAAAAAATATATATATATATATAGAAAGAGAGAGAGAGAGACAGAGAGGGAGAGTGTAGGTATATATATATATATATATATATAGTGCGCACAGATTTACAGCCTCCAGCAGAAATGAAACGAGTTTGCTCATACTGCTTACACAGACAATTACCAGAGACTCCCAAAAGTACCATCAAATCAAAGCAATCAATGCAATCAGGATTTCATTGTGTCTTAAACTTTCCCCATCAATCATATGCATGCAGGTAGAGAGTGCCTATTCTTGTCCATGCGGTCCATCTATATCAGTGACAGAGGCAGTACTGTATGTGATTTATTATAATGTATAGGTGTCCATCAGATGGTTACAGAATAGCTGTGGCACTCCCATCTGACAAGGCAGAGTACACAGATGCACATAGCGTACCATGGCAGCACAGCAGTATTTAATTACAGTTTGGAGCTTGCATGTGACCTTTTTTCAGTGATACTCCCTCAGTCCCCGGCTATATACAGCTTCTGCTTATCTCCCATCCACCTTCTTCTCCATTCCTCTTCACACTTCTGTTCTTTTATCACACTCTCTAGCCTTCTCCTTCTCTCTGAGATGAGAAGCTTCCTGCATGTTCTACTCTTCTTCACTTGAAACCTCACTTGCACTATGCATGTTTTATCTTTAATCCCAGCTTCTGTCTTTTTCAGTGTGATCCTCTCTGTCTTTCCCTCTATGTATGCCTGCACTTATCTTCTCTCTCTCCTACCTACACAGAACAATGCTCGGTCCCTGCCTTACCTGCTCTGCTGCCTCAGGGTCCAGATGTGGTTCCAGCAGTGGGACAGTGAATTGGATCTTCCTGGGACTGTTGGGGTCCATCCTGTGTGTTGGAGCTCAGGGTTAGCGCACTCTCTGCAGGGATATGTTGCTGCTCAGTCTCTGCTTTCTGAGGTTGCAAGGATTTTGCCAGCCCTTATCTCCTCCTGTCTTTACTCTGTGAGCACAGCGGAGGATTGGCTGAACCTAAGCAGCCCCTATTCCCCCTGCCCTCCCCTCCCTCTCTGTACACAGCCTCCTGTCATACACAAGACACACACATGCAGGAAAGTACGTGTGTAAATATTCAGGATTCACTATAGGCTTCCGTTATCTGCTTCATAAACACAATGCATAAATATTTAGATGCCTCCAGTGGAAAAATAGGTTCTTCAGATTCTTTGTGCAATCAGGAGCTCACATTAAGGAGCACACATAAAACCAGGAGCACACATTTACTGAAGGTCTAGTGTCTTCTGCCAATTCAAGCCTGTTTTTCTGGAGTCATCAGTTTACTTTTGTGGAAATGATTATGGTGGGGCATATTTATAAACACGTCAATAGCCCTGATCACCAGAAATACACATCACTTTTGCAGAACATGGCATTCACACTGGACGATTTGCAGGGTTTTACTGGCAATTGCCAGCGGTCGCTAGCGCTTTGAAAAGCACTAGTGCAATTAAAAGCAATCACCAGCAAGTCGCAATTTGCAGTAAACAAAAACGTGGTGCATGCAGCATTTTTTCACTATTTTAGAGCAATCGCATTGAAATGTTAAAAAAGCGAAACGTGATCTCTCAAAAGTCACAAAATTGTCCAGTACAAGATACGCAAAAAATTCAAAAAAAAAATCCCTGTCGCAAAATGGTAACGGTTTGCAATCCCCAGTGTGAATGGGCCCTAAGGGCTGTGACCCAGTAGAAAGCGTGAAATCGCAATGGCTGAGCACTTTTTCTTAGCGAGTTTTTAACAGTGTTTCAATAAAGTAATTTATGGCTGTTTTTAAGCGATTTTGAATTTAACCACTTCACCACTGAGGGGTTTTACCCCTTGAGCACCAGAGCAATTTTCCCCTTTCAGCGCTCCTTCCATTCATTCGTCTATAACTTTATTATTACTTATCACAATGAAATGAACTATATCTTGTTTTTTCCGCCACTAATTAGGCTTTCTTTAGGTGGGACATTATGCCAAGAATTATTTTATTCTAAATATGTTTTAATGGGAAAATAGGAAAAATGTGGGAAAAAATTCATTATTTTTCAGTTTTCGGCCATTATAGTTTTAAATAATGCATGCCACTGTAATTAAAACCCATGAAATGTATTTGCTCATTTGTCCCGGTTATAAAACCGTTTAAATTATGTCCCTATCACAATGTTTGGCGCCAATATTTTATTTGGAAATCAAGGTGCATTTTTTTCAGTTTTGCGTCCATCCCTAATTACAAGCCCATAGTTTATAAAGTAACAGTGTTGTACCCTTCTGACATAAATATTTAAAAAGTTCAGTCCCTAAGGTAACTATTTATGTATTTTGTTTAATTGTAAATGTTTTAATTTTTTTTTAATTACAAAAAAATGGGGAGTGTAGGAGGTAATGAGTTAATTTTGAATGTATAAGTAATGTATTTGTATGTGAAAAATGCTTTAGGATGTAGTTTTACTATTTGGCCACAAGATGGCAACAGTAACTTTTTGTTTAATGCCACCTCCATGTGTCTTTCCGGACGCTTGGAGGACGTACTAGGAGGCTGGTAAAGTTTTTTTTTCTCACAATGATCGCGCTGCTTATCGGAGAAGCAGCGGATCATTACGGGGCTTAGATCAACGAACGGGAATGGATTTTCCCGTTCATTGATCTCCGGGCGAGCGGCGGGCGGCGTGTTTACGAGCGGGAGTGCATGCTAGAGCGAGCGGGAGCGCGGGCAGCGGCGGGAGTGCGGAAAGTATGGATTTCTCCGTCCCTGGGGGTGAAAGGATGGAAAAAGGGATGGAGAAATTCGTACGGGCGGGGGTAAAGTGGTTAATGTAAGCGATTGTTTATTTAATTTATTGTGCAGCGATTGCTATTTGAGATTTCTATAGCGATCTTCAATTTCCATAGATATGGTAGTAAAAGGTGAGAACGGCAAAAATGGCGCTGGAAATTTGGGAGCACTGTATTCCGCCATAGGTCAAAAGGCTATCAAAAGGCGGAGCTCAAATTACTATAAAAACAGCGCAATTCGTCCGGCAAAAATAGTTGGAAGCCGAATTACATCTTTCCCCTGAGTCCACAGCAGCCTGGAATGGGAATAGTTATTAACGCCGCCGGGACTTTTTACGGCTTTTCCCTGTGCCCAAATTTTCTGGTGCCTTAATTACATGTATACAGTAAAAGGGCTGCACATTCTCTTTATACAGCAATTGAAAGGCAATTTTGCAGCAATCTTATAATTTGTATTGACATGCAAACAGTGCAAAACCGCTGTGGGCTCCAAAGTTACGATTTCGTGAAATCGCAATCGCTACTGTGGAATCACCTCAATTGACTTTCATTAACCTGGCGCTTTTGGAATCACTAGTGATTCTAAAACGCAACGCTGCTCAGCGCAGACAGTATAAAAATGGCTCTGCATTCATTTACATTATAAAACTATATTTTTAGTTTTATGAGTTAAAAAATGGTGCCACATTCATTTACATTTTAAAATGATATTTATCGTTTCATGGGTTAAAAAATGAGGCGGTGTAGGGCAGCGGGGGTGGAGGAAATAGGATTAGGTGGAGGGAGGATGTGTACATAGGCATACATTACCTTGTCGCGGCTGGCGATCGCTACTTCACTTCTTCAGTTTGCTGTAGTCCTACATCCAGCCAATCACCATGTGGCTTCAGTCCCCGCATGTTGATTGGCTGGATGCAGGACTCCTGCAAACTAACTGAGGAAGTGAAGGAGCGATGACGATCGCCAGCCGGGACAAGGAAATGTATGCCTATGCACACATCCTCCCTCCACCTAATCCTACTCCCTCCACCCCGCTGCCTAACACCAGAGTCCCGCTGTCTCTCTCCCCCCCGACCCCTACTGCCTCACTAGCCCCCCTGCTTTTTTTAATGGTGCACCGTTCCGCCGATTAATGTATCGTAAAATGCTATTTACCATTTTAATGTATTCACATTGAAATGGTAAATATAATTTTATGATACATTAATTGGCGGAATGGTGCGCCATTAAAAAATCCTCCTCCTTTTAAGTTTCTCTGAAGAATAGCAACATGGGGGTCTCAAAACAACTCTCAAATGACCTGAAGATAAAGATTGTTCACCATCATGGATTAGGGGAAGGATACAGAAAGCTGTCTCAGAGATTTCAGCTGTCTGTTTCCACAGTTAGGAACATATTGAGGAAATGGAAGACAACAGGCTCAGTTCAAGTTAAGGCTTGAAGTGGCAGACCAAGAAAAATCACGGATAAAAAGAAGCGACGAATGGTGAGAACAGTCAGAGTCAACCCACAGACCAGCACCAAAGACCTACAACATCCTCTTGCTGCAGATGGAGTCACTGTGCATCGTTCAACCATTCGGCGCACTTTACACAAGGAGATGCTGTATGCGAGAGTGATGCAGAGGAAGCCTTTTCTCCGCCCACAGCACAAACTGAGCCACTTAAGGTCAGCTAAAGTACATTTGGACAAGCCAGCTTCATTTTTGAATACGGTTCTGTGGACTGATGAAACTAAAATTGAGTTATTGGGCATAACAAGGGGCGCTATGCATGGAGGAAAGACAACACAGCATTCCAAAAAAAAAAAAAAAACACCTGCTACCTACAGTAAAATATGGTGGTGGTTCCATCATGCTGTGGGGCTGTGTGGCTAGAGTTGGGCAGAATGGTTCGCCTGAGAAACGGTTCCATGCGAAATTCAGTGGTTCGCGTTCGCGTCCCGCAGGCGAACTTTTGCGGAAGTTCGGTTCGCCCCATAATGCACCATGAGGGTCAACTTTGACCCTCTACATCACAGTCAGCAGGCCCAGTGTAGCCAATTAGGCTACACTAGCCCCTGGAGCCACTCCCCCCCTAATAAAAGGCAGGCAGTGGCGGCCATTAGGCTCACTCGTGTGCCTGCGTTAGTGAGAGTAGGGCGAGCTGCTGCAGACTGTCTCTCATAGGGAAAGATTAGTTAGGCTTAGCTTGTTCCTGGCTGCATACCTGTTCTGTTGCATACCTGTACTGTGAACCCACCACTGCATACCTGTACTGTGAACCCACCACTGCATACCTGTTCAGTGAACCCACCACTGCATACCTGTTCAGTGAACCTGCCACTGCATACCTGTTCTGTGAACCCACCACTGCATACCTGTACTGTGAACCCACCACTGCATACCTGTTCAGTGAACCCACCACTGCATACCTGTTCAGTGAACCTGCCACTGCATACCTGTTCTGTGAACCCACCACTGTATACCTGTTCAGTGAACCCACCACTGCATACCTGTTCAGTGAACCCACCACTGCATACCTGTTCAGTGAACCTGCCACTGCATACCTGTTCAGTGAACCCACCACTGCATACCTGTTCAGTGAACCTGCCACTGCATACCTGTTCTGTGAACCCACCACTGCATACCTGTACTGTGAACCCACCACTGCATACCTGTTCTGTGAACCCACCACTGCATACCTGTACTGTGAACCCACCACTGCATACCTGTTCAGTGAACCCACCACTGCATACCTGTTCAGTGAACCCACCACTGCATACCTGTTCAGTGAACCTGCCACTGCATACCTGTTCTGTTCAGTGAACCCACCACTGTATTCCTGTTCAGTAAACCCGCCACTGCATACCTGTTCTGTTCAGTGAACCCGCCACTGTATTCCTGTACAGTGAATCCGCCACTGCATACCTGTTGTGTTCAGTGAACCCGCCACTGTATACCTGTTCAGTGAACCGGCCACTGCATACCTGTTCAGTGAATCCGCCACTGTATACCTGTTCTGTTCAGTGAACCCGCCACTGCATACCTGTTCTGTTCAGTAAACCCGCCACTGCATACCTGTTCTGTTCAGTGAACCCGCCACTGCATACCTGTTCTGTTCAGTGAACCCGCCACTGCATACCTGTTCTCGCCATGGTGCGCACCAGTCCAGCACGGCCGTCACTACACAAACAGCTGTTTGCGGTGCGTTACACGGTGAGTTTGGTGTGTCAGTGTGAAGCAGTACCTTAATTACACTACAAGATTAATGTATACACATGCAAGATGTTTTAAAGCAGTTTAGGCCTGTCATTTAGCATTTAATGTGATTTCTGCCCTTAAAACGCTGCTTTGCGTCAAATCCAGATTTTTCCCTGGGACTTTTGGCATGTATCCCACTCCTCCACCTGGGGGTCCAGGTGTTAGACCCCTTGAAACATCTTTTCCATCAATTTTGTGGCCAGCATATTTTTTTTTTCAAAGTTCGCATCCCATTGAAGTCTATAGCGGTTCGCGAACTTTTACGCGAACCGAACCTTACGCGGAAGTTCGCGAACCCGGTTCGCGAACCTAAAATCGGAGGTTCGGCCCCACTCTATGTGTGGCCAGTGCAGGGACTGGGAATCTTGTCAAAGGTGAGGGACGCATGGATTCCACTCAGTACCAGCAGATTCTGGAAACCAATGTCCAGGAATCAGTGACAAAGCTGAAGTTGCGCCAGGGCTGGATCTTTCAACAAGACAAGGACCCTAAACACTGCTCAAAATCCACGAAGGCATTCATGCAGAGGACCAAGTACAACATTCTGGAATGGCCATCTCAGTCCCCAGACCTGAATATAATTGAAAATCTGTGGTGTGAGTTAAAGAGAGCTGTCCATGCTCGGAAGCCATCAAACCTGAATGAACTAGAGATGTTTTGTAAAGAGGAATGGTCCAGAATACCTTCAACCAGAATCCAGCCTCTCATTGGAACCTACTGGAAGCATTTAGAGGCTGTAATTTCTGCAAAGGAAGGTCTACTAAATATTGATTTAATTTATTTTTTGTGGTGCCCCAATTTATGCACCTGCCTAATTTTGTTTAAACAATTATTGCACACTTTCTGTAAATCCAATAAATTTAATTTTACTTCTCAAATATCACTGTGTGTGTCTCCTATAAGATATATTTATTTGAAATTTGTTATAACAACCAACAATTTATACAGGAAAATCATGAAAATGAAATGAAAAAAGGTTGCCCAAACTTTCGCACCCCACTGTACATAATTTTGGTAATAAAGTGACAGGAGTGTGGGTTTACCAAACCAGATTATTTACTAAAATCATAAACAATCGTAGCAGCGAAGTAAAATCAGAAATATTCGGCTGAAATACCACCACTGACATTTGGATAGTATATCTCAGATTAGTGATAATTTAGGCTGCAATGCTTAAATTGGTCCCCTAAATCTGGGGTGATTATACTAAAACTACCTGGACATCAAATTCTATCAAGTATGGGCAGGTTCTCACTGCAAGAGCTTTTTCTAAGCGCCTGAGATTTTAAAAGATCTTGCTAACGTAATGCTATGTGAGTGATGTAACTTGAGCGATGTGATTTTATAAAAATCTCCAATAGCATTGCATTAGTAAGACCTTTTCAAACCACTAATGCTTAAAAAAGCTTGTGCAGTGTGAACCAGCCCTATAACATGTAAGTCTTTATTACACAAGGTCCCTCCACCCCCAAATGTGGAGTAACAAACCACTAAATAATAGGTATCATGACAATGCCAGAGGTGGGGTGACTGACCAGACTGATTGACAACAAGGTCTCCTTAGCAACAGCAGCCCTTATGCAGAGATGCAGAGATCATCAGCTACCCAGGTGAGAGGTGACAACATGCTTTTTTGCCTAACATCCAGCCTGCAAGGAAAAAAACAAAACATTAGCAACAACCTAAATCAATTAATACTAACTTAATGTAAAAGACAGGAATTCCAAGGACTGGCACAATCCCAGGGGTGACGCTTTTATTGGTAGGTTCCCCCCTAACATTACACGTTTTGCATACACACAGTACATTAAACTCGGCCAAGGCAGTCGATAGACTGCCTTTGGTGAGTATTGTGCGCTGGCCCATGTTTGTACAATGTCACCTAAAGATCCGGCATGCAGGATCTTCAGCAACTCCTATGCCTTTATAGCCCCTGATTGCATTTTACTCCCTTCTCCTCCCACCTGCGGGAAGCACCTCCATCCTGAATGCTTGTTGCCACTCTTCCCCCTCCATAGCAACAGATGCATCACTAGCCTAGCTTTGGTGGGTTAACAACAATTGTAAATGTGTACTTAGCTTAGAAGTGAAAAAAAAAAATCTCCAAGAAATCACAGCGTTACTTGTGTGGCAGTGACATTAACGTACCTATTTTCACGTCTTGCATAGTTTGCTGCAGTACCAACTCTTCACATATTATTTCTAACAAGTTTTGCAGTTAGCATGTGCATTCTTGTCACATGACCACACTCTTGCAAAATGATTGGCTAAGCGTCATGCTTGTAAAGGGGAGCATAAATGCAGTTACAAACTGCTGGTAATAGTGTCTCTATTTGTTAAAAATGATAATAATAAACGTTAACTGCACTTTTGTAAACGTTTTTTGTCTTGTCAAAATGAAAAACAATTATTCAAGTGTTTGTACGTTTGTTTGTTTTTTACCTTTAATATATTGGGTTAAATATTAGGTGCCAAGAAATCCCCATCTGTCTCTTAAGATGCTAACAGGATTGTGCATTTTGGGTACACTATGTATGTAGGTACGTTTGGAGAAATTGTCATACCACTAAAAGCAAAAAAAAATGCTTTAACTGGCAGCAGTGAATTGGTTAAGCAGTTGTAATGAGCTCTCTTTTTTAGTTTTCCGTATGTTTTGCGTACTATCTATTTCACTGTGTGACAGCAGGCTCTGCTGGTGATGTTTCCTTCCAGGAGTTAGCTGGATCCTAATTTGTGAGCCTACTTCAATGACAGCCAGAGAGGTTCAGCTTACACTTTAAAAACACTTGGAAGGGTAAACATAACTCCTTGTTCAAGGGACAACACCTTTCCATTATCTCCCCCACCACATTTTCCTGGGAAATCAGACACTACTGCGGGGCATTTAATTGGCTACAACAGCATCTTTATTATATTCCAAAATATGTTCATTAAACACATTGAAACACCATAACAACCATAATGCAGTAAGTAACCTTATTTCTTCATACTGTAGATCAGTGAAAGAGAAGACACCAGTCCTCAAGCGATAGCCACCCAACTCAAAGGGTCCCTCCTGAGAATGATGTCCCAAGAGATCAAGCTTATAGGACCTCCAATAACCATCACATCTGAAGGATTGCAACCCCTCTCCTTTCCTGACTTGCAGTATGTTTTTTTGGGTGTGGTTTACAAAGCTGGGGGGTTGATTTTTTTGCACTTAGGACTTCCCTTATATAAGCACTAGACAAGTTGCAACAGAAACGTGAAAGTGTGAGCTGTCATACTTTTGGAATAGTACATTTACAAAAGAGTGAGAAGTCACTTTTTACAGCTCTGTGAACACATATGCACATGGGCAGTGTGTTGAAAGTAATACTTTTGTAAGCATTTTTATTCTTTACTCTTTTCTAGGATTCAGCATGAGGGATGCCCGTTTTGGGAAAATCATTTCCTCCCAGGATGCACAGCAAGACCTAACTGCCAATGAGAAGAGCTCCCACTACAGGCAAATATAAAGGGGGTGGAGGGAATGGGCCTTTCATTCCATCTTCTGTGTGATAGGAACTATAAACAGAGACATGGAGAGAGGTGTATGCTTCAGGGAGAGACAGCTAGCTGTTAATTAGGTCTGTTTTACCAACTTACAATTGTAATTTATAGGGTGTATTAGAACTGTGTGTCCTTAGTTACAAATTACAGCAAGGTACCTGTGGTCCCCCAGCTTGTTTGCTAGCTGCACACTGCACCTAGTCATGTGAGAAGAACTAAAAGCTATACCATTCCTTGAATACTACTGCGTTGAATAACAAACTACTGCAGGGTCACATTGTCCATTAACTAGCTGTATTATATTATACTACCAACATAGAGAACTGTCATTCCTAGGTGTTATTTTATACTGTTTTAGTAATTAACTATGTAATTGATTAACATAGTATCGGCCGCACTAGTGAAGTATCACGGTCACGATATTTCACAGAGGCAGCCACAATTAGAACGAGCGCACGTTGCTAAGGAAGTAACAAGCGTTACCAAGTATAAGGCACGCTACGCTGTAGGGAGGTAGTGTAGCTTCTATAGCGGCCAATAATTGTTTTTTAACAAGCTGTAGAAGCGCTCGTTATACTGGTTATAGAATCAACCCCATTGTTCCTTAACTAGCTATATTATACTTCCAAAATAGAGAACTGTCATTGCTAGGTGTTATTACGTACTGGTTTAGTATGTATTTACTTACTGTGTCACATTACCCCTTAACTAGCTATATTATACTTCCGAAATAGAGAACTGCCATTCACTGTTTTTTTATGTACTGCTTTAGTGCGTATTTACTTACTGTACAAATCCAATATGGCAGTTGTGTTATACTCTGTTCGTTGTCCACCCCAATAAAAATTACCTTCATTTCATTCCATTTTGACATTTTTATTCAGGGTGACTTACTAGTACACATTGTGGCTTTTAACATTCTTCAAATTAGTCGCCCAAACATCTGACAGGTGTTTGAAAAAAAAAATGTACATACTTTTATTTCACTGTTTAATACACTGATGTGTTGCATTATGTTGCACCAGCACTGATTGCACTAGATAGGTGTAGCAAAAACATACATTTATGTATTTCTCTGTTTGCTGATACAGTCCACCCAGTTAATGCTACCAGCTAGCAAAGCATGCCATGCTCTGTCTAAGGTCCATCACCGCCTGCTGCTCCGTATTCCATTGATGCTAGTTGTATGTACACTTCGGGGTGGAATTGCTAATGCAGTTCATCCAGCTGCTGCCAGCAGTCCATGCTTGATCTCAGTGCCCCTCGCCTCCTACTCCCGCTGCTGCCTTTCAAACAACCAACAACTAACCAAGCAAACAACCAATGCAACATCCAGTCAATTGGTAATTTATTTATTTTGACAAAAAAAGAAAGATGATCACCTCATATTCCTCCCACTTTATCTTTTTATTTAACCACTTACCTTCCCCTGGGACGAGTAACTACATCCCTGCAAAATGCATAACTTTGTGCAGGGACGTAGCTACTACGTCCCTCCCCACTGCGTGTTCCCGCTCACCCCCCGCACTCATTACTGCCAGTGGTGCTCACCGCCAGGTCGTGATCACGCTTACGCGTGGATTCACGACCATTTTGACGCATTCCGGCTCGGACACCCTAAGCCGTGAATATATTTTCAACCACGAAAATCTGCTTCGGCTTCGCGTGAATGCGGACAGAAATCCGCATTCACGCTCGTGAAACCCGGCGCTGAAGTCGTGGTTAGCGGAAATGCGTCAAACTATGCGGAAGTGACACATTGCAGGCCAATCAGAGGGCCCCAGCCAGGCCCTAGCAACCAATCACAGGAGGGGAGCTATGCCCTCCCCTCCTGAATATAAAGCGGCGGCCATGATGGAAAAGCTCTGTCCTTGCTAGACTGTGGTGCTGAGAGGATTATCTCCAGGCCATTGTTGTTTGAGCAAGTGCATTTATTGTGTTAAAAACAAAGCGTTTTTTTTGCTAACACTGCTCTTATACTGTACACAGTTAGCTAGTCAGTGAGTGATTGCTGTAGTTAGTTGTAGTCAGTGTAGTGTAGTGGGAGTGTGGGAGTCTAGTGATTATTTAACTGTGTGTAGTGCAGGCAGGTTCAGTGCTGCAGTGTAGTCAGTGTAGTGGGAGTGGGGATTATCTGTGTGTAGTGCAGGCAGGCAGGTTAGTGCAGCTGCAGTGTTCACTTGTATATTCCAGTGACAGTTATACACTTGTACTATTTGCAGGCAGCCAGTCACTAGAGTTGGGCCGAACGGTTCGCCGGCGAACCTGGTTCGCGCGAACCTAGGTGGTTCGCGTGCGGGTACCGCACGCGAACTTTATTGCGGAAAAGTTCGCCCCATTGCGGTTCGCCCCATAATGCACTGAGGGTCAACTTTGACCCTCTACATCACAGTCAGCAGGCCCAGTGTAGCCAATTAGGCTACACTAGCCCCTGGAGCCCCACCCCCCCTTATATAGGCAGGCAGCGGCGGCCGTGGCCACTCGTGTGCCTGCATTAGTTAGAGTAGGGCGAGCTACTGCAGTCTCTCATAGGGAAAGATTAGTTAGCCTTAGCTTGTCCCTGGCTGCATACCTGTTCATTGATCCTGCCACTGCATACCTGTTCATTGATCCTGCCACTGCATACCTGTTCATTGATCCTGCCACTGCATACCTGTTCATTGATCCTGCCACTGCATACCTGTTCAGTGATCCTGCCACTGCATACCTGTTCATTGATCCTGCCACTGCATACCTGTTCATTGATCCTGCCACTGCATACCTGTTCATTGATCCTGCCACTGCATACCTGTTCATTGATCCTGCCACTGCATACCTGTTCATTGATCCTGCCACTGCATACCTGTTCAGTGATCCTGCCACTGCATACCTGTTCAGTGATCCTGCCACTGCATACCTGTTCATTGATCCTGCCACTGCATACCTGTTCTGTGAACCCACCACTGCATACCTGTTCTGTTCAGTGGACCCGCCACTGTATACCTGTTTAGTGAACCCGCCACTGCATACCTGTTCTGTTCAGTGGACCCGCCACTGTATACCTGTTCAGTGGACCCGCCACTGCATACCTGTTCTGTTCAGTGAACCCGCCACTGCATACCTGTTCTGTTCAGTGGAGTTTGGTGTGTCAGTGTGAAGCAGTACCTTAATTACACTCCCTGATTGATGTATACACATGCAAGATGTTTTAAAGCACTTTAGGCCTGTCATTTAGCATTCAATGTGATTTCTGCCCTTAAAACGCTGCTTTGCGTCAAATCCAGATTTTTCCCGGTGACTTTTGGCGTGTATCCCACTCCGCCATGCCCCCCTCCAGGTGTTAGACCCCTTGAAACATCTTTTCCATCACTTTTGTGGCCAGCATAATTTTTTTTTTTTTCAAAGTTCGCATCCCCATTGAAGTCTATTGCGGTTCGCGAACTTTAACGCGAACCGAACCTTCCGCGAAAGTTCGCGAACCCGGTTCGCGAACCTAAAATCGGAGGTTCGGCCCAACTCTACCAGTCACACCGCCGGCGCCGCCACTCTCTGCCAGCGCTGTTCATTCATTCTGTCAGTGACCTTGTGCCTTGCCCAGTGCCCACTGCTCGCTCGCTGGCATATAAGCATCTCATTACACACTTGTATAATATTTCAGTGACAGTTATACACTTCACTTGTACTATTTGCAGGCAGCCAGTCACACCGCCGGCACCGCCACTCTCTGCCAGCGCTGTTCATTCATTCTGTCAGTGACCTTGTGCCGTGCCCAGTGCCCACTGCTCGCTCGCTGGCATATAAGCATCTCATTACACAGTGTGACATCCTTGTGTGCCCACTGCATCCTTCAGTGACCTAGTTGTATATCCAGTGCCCACTGCTGTGCCCACTGCATCCTTCAGTGACCTTGTACTGTGCCCACTGCATCCTTCAGTGACCTAGTTGTATATCCAGTGTCCACTGCTGTGCCCACTGCATCCTACAGTGACCTTGTACTGTGCCCACTGCATCCTTCAGTGACCTAGTTGTATATCCAGTGCCCACTGCTGTGCCCACTGCATCCTTCAGTGACCTTGTACTGTGCCCACTGCATCCTTCAGTGACCTAGTTGTATATCCAGTGCCCACTGCTGTGCCCACTGCATCCTTCAGTGACCTTGTACTGTGCCCACTGCATCCTTCAGTGACCTAGTTATATATCCAGTGCCCACTGCTGTGCCCACTGCATCCTTCGGTGACCTTGTACTGTGCCCACTGAATCCTTCAGTGACCTAGTTGTATATCCAGTGCCCACTGCTGTGCCCACTGCATCCTTCAGTGACCTTGTACTGTGCCCACTGCATCCTTCAGTGACCTAGTTGTATATCCAGTGCCCACTGCTGTGCCCACTGCATCCTTCAGTGACCTTGTACTGTGCCCACTGCATCCTTCAGTGACCTCGTTGTATATCCAGTGCCCACTGCTGTGCCCACTGCATCCTTCAGTGACCTTGTACTGTGCCCACTGCATCCTTCAGTGCTGTTGTACTGTGCCGGGTGCATCCTTCAGTGACCTTGTACTGTGCCCACTGCATCCAGTGATTCATTATTAGCAACATGTCTGGCAGGGTTTCGCGGGGTGAGAGGAAAGGGAGTTCAATTGCCTCAGCCACTTCTGGGACTGCTCCACGTCCAGGGAGAGGACGCCCAGCTGTACGTGGTCGTGATGCAGCAGAAAGGGGGGCACCAAAGCCTGGGCCGAGTCAGTGGACGCCATTGTCCAAATATTTTAAAGTTTCTGGTCCCCGTGTGGTGGTTGAGCAAATGGAACCTGACGTACTCATGGACATCATGACTTCCTCCCAGACCTCTACTGTGAGAACCACTCCAAGCAGCAGCAGCAGCAGCCAACGTCCCACGCTTGTTGTGACATCCACCCCAGCACCCACTGGTCAGCAGCCCTCCCAGGATGACAGCGTTCTGTCCCTCAGTCCGGCATCTGGGAACCTGCTGATGCAAGAAGCTCAGGACTTACTGGGGACTGATGTGGCAAAGATTGAGATTGGGCCACAATCACAAGCGTTGTTGAGTTCTGGTGAAGAAGAAGAGGGGTCTGTGTCTGTGGATGTAGGGACAGAAGAGGAGGCGGGGGAGTCAGAGCAAGAGCTGGATTATGATGATGCTGCTGATGATGACGACGTTGTGGACCCTAACTATGCGCAGCCTGCTGAGTCCGGGGAAGAATGGTCAGAGCAGGATGACGAGTCACCTCGGCCTAGGCAAGGATATCGCCATATGTCAGGCAGGGGCAGGGGCATCGGCAGCAGTGGGCGTGGAGGAAGTAGACAGGACACTGCTTCAGCCGGCACCACCACCATGCAACCCCCGGCAACTACTACCACACATTGTTCCGCTGCACCCTCTGCTAGTGGGGGCCGCAGTAAATTAAAGTCACCAGTGTGGGATTGCTTTGACGAATGTACTGATGACAAAAGGTATGCGGTGTGCAGGTTATGCAGCAAAAGATTGAGCCGTGGGAAAAGTCTGAGCAAGATGGGTACCTCATCCCTCCAGGGCCACCTGAGAAGCCGCCACTGCCGCGAGTATGCGGAGTTTAAGAGGAAGCAGGCACTGCTGGCAGGGGTTCCTGAGAGCAGAAGGCCCACCAGCGCAGCAGCATCATCACTCCCTCAGGGTCGTGAATCCCCCACAGCAGCAGCAGTAGTAGCACGCAAGCGCTCTTCCACCTCGGCTACTCAGGACACAGACATTGAGGCTGGCAGCCAGCTGTCGTCTCTCTCCTCTGTCTCCCCTGCATCCCAGCGTCGTCAGACCCTGCTGAGCGACACCTTTCAGGGTCTGACCAAGCCTCTGCCTCCAAGCCACAGGCGGATCCGCAAACTAAATGGCTTGCTGGCCCGGGCCATGGCATCACAGCTGCTTCCCTACTCCCTGGTGCAGGAGGGGAGCGCCATGCGGACGCTGCTCCAATTTGGCATCCCCGAGTGGCAAGTCCCCAGTCGCCACTATTTCAGCAGGAGCGCGATCCCAGCACTCCACAAGTTTGCGGTGGAAAACGTGGCCCGTTCCCTGGACTACTCTGTGGGCAAGCGGGTCCACGTGACCATGGACTCGTGGAGTAGTAGATTTGGGAGTTGAAGGAGGCCCTTGTGCGCAGACTACTGGAAGCATTCCCCCAGCCTTCCACCCCCACTGTAACTGCTCTGCCAAGCCAGCAAGAGGTGCCTGCCATTGCCACTAGCAGCACAACAACAACCACCAGCACCAGCAGCAGCAACTGGCGCCCCGGAGACCTGAAGAGCCTAAGCAAGAGCCTGTATGCAGTGCAGCAGCCCAGAACAGAGGTGCCCGCCACAGCATCCACCACCAACCAGCACAAGCAACGACTGACCACCATGGTGTCTGATTATATGGGGTCATCCAGCGGGCTCAATGACACCGACAGCCCCGTGGACCCCTTGGAGTACTGGGTCAAGAGACTGGACATCTGGAGCAAGCTTTCCCAGTACGCCCTGGAACTCCTATCCTGCCCTCCTTCCAGTGTCCTCTCAGAGAGATGCTTTAGTGCGGCCAGTGGCGTGGTCACAGAGAAGCGCTCTCGGCTCTCCCACGCCTCTGTGGACAAACTCACCTTCCTGAAAATCAACCAGGCTTGGGTGGAAGGTGAGTTCCTGGCCCCTATTGTCGGACACAGGGGGACATGAAGTGGCTGCTGCATGTGCTGTTGTTAACTATGCCTGCCTTTATAAAGACAGTTACTACCTGCCTAGTGCCTACCTTGGTTAATTTTTTGGTGTTATGGTACTACTACCAGTAAGTTGCCATGGTCCTCCTTCGGAGCTGCTGAACTGACCACCCGCTTTGTCCTCCTGACTCAGTCGCTACTACACTCTGCGTTCACACTGCCCGGGTCACTGGGTGCATTTAATTTTTTGGCCAGCACTATGACGCTGTGCTACTACTACTACCACCAGTATGTTGCCATGGTCCTTCTGTGCTGCTGAACTGACCGCCCGCATTGTCCTCCTCCTCCTGACTCAGTCGCTTCCACCAATGTACTCTGTCTGCGTTCACACTGCCCGTGTCACTGGGTGCATTTAATTTTTTGGCCAGCACTATGACGCTGTGCTGCTACTACTACCACCAGTATGTTGCCATGGTCCTTCTGTGCTGCTGCTGCTGCTGAACTGAACGCCCGCTTTGTCCTCCTCCTCCTCCTGACTCAGTCGTACCACGGTACCACCAATGCATTCTTTCTGCGTTATAACTGCTCGGGTCACCGGGTGCATTTAATTTTTTGGCCAGCACTATGACACTGTGCTACTACTACTATGACCAGTATGTTGGCATGGTCCTTCTGTGCTGCTGCTGCTGAACTGACCGCCCGCATTGTCCTCCTCCTCCTGACTCAGTCACTTCCCGCTGCTGCACTCTGCGTTCACACTGCCCGGGTCACTGGGTGCATTTAATTTTTTGGCCAGCACTATGACGCTGTGCTGCTACTACTACCACCAGTATGTTGCCATGGTCCTTCTGTGCTGCTGCTGCTGAACTGAACGCCCGCTTTGTCCTCCTCCTCCTCCTGACTCAGTCGCTACCACGGTACCACCAATGCACTCTGTCTGCGTTATCACTGCCGGGGTCACCGGGTGCATTTAATTTTTCGGCCAGCACTATGACGCTGTGCTGCTACTACTACCACCAGTATGTTGGCATGGTCCTTCTGTGCTGCTGCTGCTGAACTGACCGCCCGCATTGTCCTCCTCCTCCTGACTCAGTCGCTTCCCGCTGCTGCACTCTGCGTTCACACTGCCCGGGTCACTGGGTGCATTTAATTTTTTGGCCAGCACTATGACACTGTGCTACTACTACTACCACCAGTATGTTGCCATGGTCCTTCTGTGCTGCTGAATTGACCGCCCGCATTGTCCTCCTCCTCCTGACTCACTCGCTTCCACCAATGTACTCTGTCTGCGTTCACACTGCCCGGGTCACCGGGTGCATTTAATTTTTTGGCCAGCACTATGACGCTGTGCTGCTACTACTACCACCAGTATGTTGCCATGGTCCTTCTGTGCTGCTGAATTGACCGCCCGCATTGTCCTCCTCCTCCTGACTCACCCGCTTCCACCAATGTACTCTGTCTGCGTTCACACTGCCCGGGTCACCGGGTGCATTTAATTTTTTGGCCAGCACTATGACGCTGTGCTGCTACTACTACTACCAGTATGTTGCCGTGGTCCTTCTGTGCTGCTGAACTGACCGCCCGCATAGTCCTTCTCCTGACTCAGTCGCTACCACCACTGCACTCTGCGTTCACACTGCCCGTGTCCACTGACAACTCTGCTGCGATGTCATTGCTAATTGCTGCAAAAAAAAAAAAAAATTACAAAAACCTCTCTGGGGCCTTTTTGGCGTCAGCCACTCATCCTCCTCCAGCGGTACATTCGCCGCCAAGTGCCATTGGAACTCACCTTCACCTCTTTCATTGCTTAACGCGTATATCCCTTTTTAAAATCACGTATTACCAATTAATAGCCCCATTTACAGTGGTGATTTGTCTTTAAAAGCCATTAAAAAAAAAGATTGTAGCATGTATGGGGGCTTTGTTATTAACGTTAAAAGAAATTCCGCCTCCGGGCGGGAATCCACGCGTGATTACGCCATTCACGGCAGAAAATCAGCGTGGTTGCGTGGACGCGGACGAAAATCCGCATGCGGCGGGGCCGAATGCGGATTTTTTTTTGCAACCACGCGGATTGCCGAATTCGTGGATGAGGCACATCCGAGCACCCCTGACTACTGCCTCTGATTGTTAGCCGCTAGATCAATGAATAGGAAGACAGTTCCCATTCATTGATCTAAGTCCCCGTGTGAATGACTGCAGCCGTCTATGAGATGGCGCCGCCATTCACAAAAGCCATCCACGCATTGCTTCGTGTTTGCGTAGTAATACTACGCATAAGGAAGTGAGCAGTAAGAACATCTTGTGGCCAAATCGTAAAATTACATCTACATTTTTTTTTCAATGAAAGACCTATGTTGACCTAATTTTTGCATTTTAAATTAACCCCTAACCTCCCAGACTCCCCAATAGTTACCAATTTTATTTTTTGAAAAAAAAATTAAAAATACATAAATAGTTACCTTAGGGACTGAACTTTGTTTTAATATGTACAGTATATCAAGAGGGTATATTACTACTATTACTTTATAAATTATGGGCTTGTAATTAGGGATGGATGCAAAACTGAAAAAATGCACTTTTATTTCCAAATAAAATATTGGTGCCATACATTGTACTAGGGAAATATTTTAAACGTTGCAATAACCGGGATAAATGAGCAAATAAAATGTGTGGGTTTTAATTATAGTAGCATATATTACTGTAAAACTACAATGGCCGAAAACTGAGAAATAATGTTTTTTTCCCATTTTTTTCTTATTTTTCCTGAAAAACACTTTTAGAATAAAATAATTCTTAGCAAAAAGTACCCCCCCAAAGAAAGTCTAATTGGTGGCAAAAAAAACAAGATATAGATTGTTACGTTGTGATAAGTAGTAATAAAGTTATAGGCAAATGACTAGAAGGAGCGCCGACAGGTGAAAATTGCTCTGGTTTTTTTTAGGGGGAAAACCTTTCGAGGTGAAGTGGTTAAAATAGAGCATAGTTTGTAATATTTTGTTAATCATGCTTACTTATTTTACAGCTATAGGTACCCACATAAAACCCATGTTTACCAATGGCAGGCTGAGAGACTGCATGATATTGCATTCAACAGACATGACCATTAACCTTTTAGCAGCCAAATAAAGCCACCACTGGTGGTGGAAGAGGGGTGATGGAAGAGTCTTCCATCCCCCTTCTTCCACCACCGGATGGTGCTGTAATGCTAACGGTCTCCAGGATCCCAATCACGTCATATCATGTGATTGGATGTGATCGGGACCCAGATAACATGTCGGAAGTTCAGAGCCACGGTTGGAGGAAGAAAAGAAGCCATCTGGATCAGGTAACTATAACTGCTTTCCGCCGCCTGCTTACTTGGCTGCACTAGGCAGCCAAAAGAGAGTTGCCGGCAGAGGTTTAGAGTGCACAGCAGTTTTGAAACGGAATATTTTGTTTGAAGCTGCTAATGACTTAATAGACATTTCAATACGTTTTCTCTCCATCCCTATCCACTTCTCTGCCTGATAACAATAAATTTCAATGTAACACCTATATCTCAGTTCCCAAAGCATGTTACTTAGGAATAATATTAGATTCCTCTCTCATTTATTTCACAAATTAACTTCTCCAATCATCTCCTGTCAACTCCATTTCAAAACATATATCTGGCATCTGACCTTTTCTCTCTAGACGCTCCTAAAATGCTGGTGCATGCCCTAATATTATGTCACCTTGAATACTGTGGAAGCAGTAGAGTGTTGTACCGTGA